>NW_017308990.1:59176-96615 GCF_000935625.1 Nanorana parkeri
GATCTATATCTATATATAGAACTATATATATATATAGATATAGATCTATATATAGATATATATATACAGTTAACACTTCAGTTTTTAAAGAAAAATCTTGTTGTTTTGTTTGTTAATATTGATTGTATTGATCTGTATTTCTTTGTAAAGTGAAAACATGATATCATGGCTTTCTTTCAAACAAAAACATTGACACACAAATAGAAAAATGGTTTGTTTCACATAGAAAACACTTATGAAGAAAGCTCAAACAGAAAGCCATTTCCAGAAAAACACACCAGCAAACAAATATGTCTATTATACTCATATTTTCTGATCTGCTATAGTTAATATTTCACATACAGCCCATTTATTGATCACTTGGGAGCCTATTGTCGCCCTAAACACAATTTTCTTTTGTCTCTTATTTTGTTGCCTGGTTCACCAGGATCATATATCTTCCTCTGTTGCTGGGAAAGGGGAAACTCTTTTTCCAGAATATCATTAGGAGCATCTCTGTTTTCTTAGTACCTACAGAAGTAAATAATATAATTAGCAATGGAGAGCACACCGAGTTAGCTGGTTGGTAAAAAATATATTGAAGTGAGTGGATCTTGCCCCTTTTGATTGAAATATTTAAAAAACATTTCCTTTATTTTCACCGTAAAGGGATGCACCGTGGTTCAGACAGTGCCACGTCCTAATATCAACAGATAAGAGAGAACAGAAAAACAGACCACCATGACCACTTCAATTTGTAACTAAAAAAATATATTTTATTGTGTACATTGTTTTCTAAAAATTAAATAAAGCTAAAACCATCAACATATACAATCCTCAATATGATATGATAGATAATTAACCTAGTAGTTCATATACAATAGCATTAGTATGTAACAATGGTAATTATACATATTTCCATGGTTAGGTGCACAACTCTTGCTCTACGCGTTTCGCAGTTACCACTGCTCCTTCAGGAGCTTATGGGCATACACTATAATATAAAGACAAGTATTGTAAGTTACTCTTAATAAGTAGATATTAATAACATCAATGATGCTAAGTTTCAGTAAATCAAGATTGGATATACATACATTGTAGTTCACAGATTTCTTTTAAATCATGGCTCAAAAATAAATGGAAAACAGGGATATCATCACACAACTGGGAGGACCAATGCATCAAATCAACCAGGTGGGGGCCCAGGCATGCTCAACCAGGATCATCCCCAATCCTATCATGGCAAAAGGTACTCAATGTAATCTCAACATTGTCTCAAAGGGCAATCAGATAAATTAAATAGATTTAAACCAAAGGAACCTACCCAGTTTCATGTTGTAGGAAAGCATTATGGAATATAAAGCTATAATTGTGGGAGTGTTGCCAGTAGTCTTAGTTGGAAAACCACCAAGATTGATTTAGAATGTAGCTGCCCATCCTAGTTTTAACATATAAAGCATGTGAAGGTTTGTGTATGTAAGCCCAAACACTAAACTCATATTTGATCCCTCTCTTTTACATATACAATTGAAAGCATTTTGCTATATCTGCCTGTGCAAAAATAAAAATCTGTCCATTTTGTTTGAAATTTAGAGGAGCTGTCATGTGTCCTTTGCTCTCTGTGTTATCTCAAAGAGTCTATTTAGCACTCCTAGTTATCTTTTCTTCGACTTCAAGTCAGTTAGTGTCTGTTTTGGAGTTAAAGACAGTAGTTTAGCAAAAGAAACTGAGCTTGATCCCATATAAATATAGGTACCATGTTTACTTTATGCTAGTCTAAAGAGTCTGTAATGAATAGAAGCAATGGTGTAGATATAAGTGATCTTAACTCTCTGAGGACTTGTGAGTGCAAACTAACAGGTGTTCTTGAACTTAGTGAGATGCTTTCATTTTTTAAGGGGGAGCTATATAAACTGACCTTGGCTTCTTCCTATCAATATATATTTAACCACTACAACCCCCAATGGACGAGAGCAATTTTTTAATTTCTGCTAAGGTCCTGAATATTCAGCAATAACTTTGTCATTACTTTTGAATTTAAATACATATATAATTTTTTAGGGCAAACAAGGATTTTTTTTGTGTTTTTGGGGGTTTTTTTTGCAGTCCATAGGCACAATAATTAACTAAAAAATGCACTATATAAACTTGATCATTGTTATTTTAAAAAAAATAGTGCAAAGCTCTTTACAATATAAGGAAGAATTACAGTTACAATACAAGTCAAGACAAGATGGTAAGGTGGGCCCTGCCCATAAGAGCTTACCATCTAAAATGGAGGAGCAAGTGATACAGGAGGTGGTAGCTGTGTGGGGATGAATTGTTTGAGAAATTGATAATTTAGTGTTTAGGTGCAATAGGCTACCCTGAACAGATTAGTTTTTAGGGATCGCCTAAATAGGAGATAGACGAATAGGTTGGGGTAGGGAGTTCAGAAGGATTGGAGAGACTCTAGTGTAGACTAAGTCCTGGAGGCAAGCATGAGAGGAGTTGATGAGGGAGCTAGAAAGCAGGAGGTCTTGGGAAGAGTGGAGGGGATGGTTAGGGTGATACTTTGAGACAAGGTTTGAAATATAGCCAGGGGCAGAGTTGTAGATGGCTTTGTAAGTGGTTGTTAATATTTAGAATTTTATCCTTTGGGCAATTTGAAGGGATTGACAGAGGGGGGTTGCAGACACTGACTGGTTGGTTAGGTGGATGAGTCTAGCAGCTGCATTCATGATAGATTGAAGTAGGGATAACCTGTGTAGTGGTAAGCAAATGAGGAGGGAGTTGCAATAGTCAAGACGGGAGATAACAAGTGAGTGGATGAGTAGGTTCATGATTTTTTTGGTAAGAAAGGGGCATATTTTGGAGATGTTACAAAGTTGAAGGTGGCAGGGTTTTGATAGTGTTTGGATGTGGGAAAAAAAGGTGAGGACAGAGTCAAGCATTACACCTAGTACCTTGGGGGGGAGGGAGGGATAGTTGTGTTGTCAATCTCAAGGGAAAAGTTGGGGGAAGGTACACGGGGAGGAGCACATATTATGAGCTCAGTTTTTGAAAAGTTGAGTTTTAAGTGTTATGACATCCAGACTGATATGTCAGTTAGTAAATTAGTGACACATAAGGACACCGAAGGGGTGAGTTGTGGAATGGAGAGATACATTTGAGTGTCATCGGCATAGAGATGGCATTGGAAGCCATTAGAGGTTATCAACTGACCAAGAAGGGAGGTGTAGATAAAGAATAGAAGGGGTCCAAGGACAGAGCCTGGGGAGACCGCTACAGAAAGAGAAAGAGGGGAGGAGTTAGATTTGTAGGTGACATTAAAGCAGCACTTAGATAGGTAGAAGGAGAATCCTGAGAGAGCGGGATCTTGGAGGCCAAGCTAGTGGAGTTTTTTGAGGAGGAGCAGTGGGTAGTCAACTGTGTCAAAAGTAGCAGAAAGGTCTAATAGCAAGAGTAAGGAGTGGTGGCCATTGTTTTTAGCAGTTAGTAAGTCATTAGTGAGATTTAGGAGGGTAGTTTCAGTGGAGTGTTGGGGGCGAAAGCAGAACTTTAAGGGGTCAAGGAGGTTGTTATCAGTGAGGTGGTGGCTCAGGCAGTTGTAGATTAGGCATTCTAGGAGAAGGGGGGAGAATGGGAGTAAGGAGATTGGTCTGAGATTAAGGTTGGTGGGGTTCAGTGAGGGTTTTTTGGGTATTAGGGTGACCAGTGCATGTTTTAGAGGGAAGGGAATAATGCCAGTAGAAAGGAAAAGATTAAAAATGTGAGTGAGAGGATAGATGTGTGAGAGGAGAATGTGTAGGATAGAGTAAGAGGGTGACCAAAGTAGTGGCAAGGAAACAGGGCCCAGGGAGCAAATGGTGAGGTGGGATCCAGAGAAAAGTTTTGTAACCTCCTATAGTGACAGGGTCAAAAGAGGAAAGTAACAAGTGTAATGGTGGGCCTGATATGTTAATTTGGGAAGGTGACTGACACTAAGCTTTTATTTTTTATGTGACACTAAACAAATTAGTGAGCAAAATGAATTGAAGCTAAAAAAAAAAAGTTTAAATATTATTGGTTAGAAAAATAGAAAGAAATAAAAGAAATCAGAAGGAAAACACTAGCTAGGGGAATAAGGTTATATATGAATAGGGTAAACTAAGGATTATTATGTGGTTAAATCTGAACAAATTTTATTAAAAAAGAAGGTTCAATTTTTAACATCAGAAGGTGAGATTTTTGACAGCAGCAGATGAAATAGCTGTTGTGTATACACAGGAAATCCTGGCTGTTATTTTGACAGCCGGAAAATGCCAGCAAGTGCCAGGGGGAGCAGCAGCAGGGAGGAAGGCAGGGCATATGACACAGTTGTGTACTTCTTGCCCACAGGGGTAAAGTGTGTAATATCAGTAAAGTGAAGTTAGTAAAGTGAGTAAGGTTTTTAAAACACTCAAGTTTATGTTCTTTATCTTTTTCTTCCTATTTTAAACATAAACAATACCATTTTATAGGTTAGTTTAAATAAAATGTTTTCCATTACTGCAACCCAGAACATTGTCATGAGCTGTGCATTGTTTGATATCAACATATCCAACACAGTATCATTTCTAGTTGGGCTTTTATAAACTGTTCTATAGTAAGTATTGCTTTTAAACAGAAGTAACAATCTAGCAGTTAATTAGTTGTTATGACCGTTGTATGCTCATTATTTGGTAACAAAATAACTTGTGAGATCCAAACCTCATTCTTACTCTGTATACCATTAATTTCTGTTTCTTAATGTTATGATACATTATTTATTTATATTGGTTGGTTCCTAACTGGAATGGCAGGTTAGTGTAAACCATGCAATATTTTGTTGCAGTTTTTAACTCGAATATAATTATGTGATTTCAATGTTTTTATTTATTTTTGTTTCTAATCTTAGGTGTCTGCAAAAATGTTAGCACTCCTGATTGTATGATGCCTAGTAAAATGGCATCATGCTGGCCCTCCATCCTAGTATTCAACCTTCTCCTACTTTGTTCAGAAGAAAATGCACTGGGGTGCCCTGCCCGTTGTGAATGCACACCACAAATCCGGTCTGTTATCTGTCACCGTAAGCGCCTGTCAGCAATTCCTGATGGCATTCCCTCTGAAACAAAGCATTTGGACCTTAGTAAGAATCGTATTCGCTGCCTGAATCCTGGTGAGTTTTCATCCTTCCCCCAACTGGAAGAAGTGGACCTTAGTGAAAATATTATCTCAGTTATTGAGCCAGGAGCATTTGCTAACCTCTTCTACCTACAAACCTTGAAGTTAAAAGGTAATCAGCTGAAACTTATTCCAGCAGGGGTATTCAACAAACTTAGCAATCTGACTTTTTTGGATATTAGTGAAAATAAAATTGTAATTTTGTTGGACTTCATGTTCCAGGATTTACGGAACTTGAAAAGCCTTGAAGTTGGAGACAATGAACTGTTGTACATTTCACAGAAAGCCTTTTCTGGATTAGTAGGTCTAGAACAACTAACAATTGAAAAATGCAACTTAACTTCTATATCTGCCGACTCACTGTCTTATCTGCAAGGTCTTGACATTCTTAAACTTCGGAATTTGGGCATTAGTAATTTAGAAGAACAAAATTTTCAGAAACTTTCTTGCCTCAAACAACTAGAAATTGACTATTGGCCTTTTCTAGAGGAAGTCTGCCCAACAGCTTTTCAAGGACTAAATCTTACCTCTCTTTCCATCACTTATACCAACCTTACATCAGTACCAGCAACTGCTCTAAGAAGTCTTACTTACTTGGAATATCTAAATCTATCTTACAACCCTATTAGGATTATTCAGCGGGGTTCCTTCCGTGACCTAATCAGGCTCAAAGAGCTTCACGTAGTAGGAGCTTCTCTCACTATGGTAGAATCCCAAGCCTTTTATGGCCTGAGACAGATCCGACTCCTGAATGTCTCTAATAATCTCCTATCAACTTTGGAGGAGAGCGCTTTTCAATCAGTCAATACTCTAGAGACACTGCGAGTGGATGCCAATCCCCTTGCTTGTGACTGCCGACTTCTATGGATCTTGCAGCGAAGAAAAACCCTCAATTTTGATGTCCACCAGCCTGTCTGTGCTTCCCCTGTTGAGATTCAAGGCAGTGCTTTATGTGACTTCCCAGATTCAATACTTTTTGAATATTTCACATGCCAAAAACCCAAAATAAAGGACCGAAAACTGCAACACATTACAGCCCATGAAGGGCAGGTGGTATCATTCCACTGTAAGGCAGATGGAGAACCTGTTCCACTCATTGTCTGGGTCTCACCACAGAGAAGGATGATTACAAGCAGGAGTGTAGGAAGATCTACTGTTCTGCCAGAAGGTACCCTGGAGATAAGATATGCTCAAGTACAAGATAGTGGGACGTATATTTGTATTGCAACTAATGCTGGTGGGAATGATACTTACTTTGCAACACTGACTGTAAAAGGGGACAACTCTCCATATTCCAATCGAACACTGTATTTATCAGAATATAATGATACCTCTCACAATGACACCCATGTTTTTTTGAAGTTTACCCTGGACCTGAAAACAATTTTGGTGTCAACAGCCATGGGATGCATTACATTCTTGGGAGTTGTACTTTTTTGCTTCCTTCTTCTCTTTGTATGGAGCAGAGGAAGAGGACAACATAAAAATAACTTCACAGTGGAGTATTCATTCCGTAAGGTTGATGGGCCTGCCTCTGTTGCTGGTCAAGGTGGAGCTAGAAAGTTCAATATGAAAATGATATGAAACTTGAAGACTAAGTAATACTTTAGGACACTGTGAATTTTGCTAATTAAAGGTAGTGAACTAAAAAGTGTGCCTCATCCATGAGATTATATTACCTGCCTGTAATTACATGCTTATGGCATCTTCCATTCATATTAATTACAAGGGCTATTGATGGCTCTTGCCAAGTGGATTGTCTTTACCAGCCAATCACATCTGTTGTGCGTGACTGAACAGAGCTGGTTTAAACTGCAAAACCCAGAATTCCAAGAGCTGAGTGCCTCACCCACACTACACAGTAAATATGACAAGTTGACAGTTTAGTAATAGAACACACTTGCTGGATTCCAAGTATATGAGATGTAATCTTCATGTGGCATGGATATCTGGAAACCAAATGTTTTGGGAAGATGACACGATAAACCAGGGTCTGTAAAACAGCCTTAACTGAATAAATGAGATTTACTGATAATGACTCTATCCCAGAAAAGTTACTGAGTAATTCAATAAAGCAAGACCCAGCACATCTCTGGAAATATTCAAAAACACAATTTGAGCCTGACTAACCTGGAACACCAACAGTCTGCTAGGTAAAACTCTCAGGATATATAATGGGACCACCACAGACCAACGTTAATTCCATAATTAAAAAAAAAATGTCAGCAAGAAGAATTGGATGTAGAACCCAATACAAGTGACACATCAGACACATTCAAGCACAGTTTGTGAAACCCTTGAAATAGAATTATGCATTAAACATCTTTATGGCATACATACAAACATCATTATAATACAAATCCGAGAAAATGTGACATTATCCAAGAACCATATAAAACACACAAACTAGTGAGCCAGTTGAAACAATCATGCTGCACTACTAAGATTAATATAAGAATGGTGTCAAGTATTAAGATGGGGTAGATTTAATATTTGGGATTTTCATGTTAGAGCGTCCGTGCTTTGCACAACACCATCAAAAATGTTAAGTATTGTGCATGTTGAGTAGATTTTATAAATCATAAATAGAGTTGGGAAACTAAAAAATGTATAAAACATCATGTTTTTTTTTCACTAACCGAATTAATTGCATTTAATACAATTATAAAAAGTAAGAGAGAAATTAAAACTGATATACAGACCATAAATTCAATCTATTGTACCCTTCAGTCTTGAAAGTTGTGAATACTGAAGTCACAAAACCCAATTGTTGCAGACAGCTTAGTTTATTAAATAGCAATATTGCTGAATATCAATTTGCACTTATTAGAAATTAGGGATGCACCGATACCGATACTAGTATCGATATCGGTGCCGATTCCGAGTATTTGGGCAAGTACTCGTACTCACCCAAATGCTCTGATGCCTAGCACGAGAACTTCCGGTATCAGGAAGCCGGGCAGCGCGTCATTGCACGCTGCCCGGTTTCGCGATTGACCGGGAATCGGCTCCATGCTCTCTTGTCACTTGTGATGAGAGAGCATGGAGCCGACTTCCCGGCCAATCAGGAAGCCGGGCAGCGTGTAATGATTGGTCGGGAAGCTGGCCAATCAGGAAGCTAACCTGGTGAGGTAAGGTTACCTTACCTTAGTATGTGCAGCCTGTCACCCCCGAGGCCTCTCCAGCGAGAATGCGGCCTTTGTCCGTTACCCAGCCGGAGCCGTCCAATCAGGAAGCCGGGCGCCATCTCATGACGCAACTCCCTGCTTTCTGATTGGCAGGGAAGCTGGCTTCATGCTCCCTCATCATCTCATGACAAGAGAGCATGGAGCCAGCCAATCAGAAAGCAGGGCGTTGTGTCATTACACGGCGCCCGGCTTCCTAATTGGCAGGCCAGACGGCTCCGGCTGGGTACCGGACGAAGGCCGCATTCTCGCTAGAGAGGCCCTGGGGGTGACAGGCTGCACACACTAAGGTAAGAGGGGACTTTCTTGTTAATCGGGAAGCCGGGTGGCGACTCTTTACACGCTGCCCGGCTTCCCGGCTAATCAGGAAGCCAGGTGGCGAGTCATTACACGCCACCTGGCTTCCTGAATGGGACTTCCGTTACTCGGTAATTGGTATCGGCGAGTACCGGAAAAAAATTATCGGTACTCGTACTCGGTACCAAAATACCGGTATCGGTGCATCCCTATTAGAAATAAATTTTTACAAATAAGTTATGTGCAATGCAAATACTAAACTTATTATGTCATCTTTGTCACAGGCTGTAACAACTAGTGTCTGATTAATATTTATTGTAATATATATATAAACAACAAAAAAGACTCAGTGACATATATAAAACTATAAGTTCATAAGTGTTGTTCTGAAAACTGTTTGGGTTTAATACATGTAATGCTAGTATTTGGTGACAGGATTTGAGATGACCTATAATACTTTTGCAGAAACAGTTCTGAAAAAAAAAATCTATGAGAATAAGCGGTAGCATTTACAAGCACCTCCAGTGTTAATGTTTGTCCCAACCTCTGTCACATTTAGATAATGTAAATAAAAACATGTGAAATAAAAAAAAAGAGAGAGTTTGTATTTTAAATATTGTCATTACATATATCAACTGCATACTGTTATCAGAAAACAAAATTTTAATTGTAATAAACCTAATTAGAACAAATTTCCAATAACAAAGGCAAGTATGACATGTACCCAATATACTATCTAATTGTATACTGTAATCTGTCACAAAGCAAAATATATATGTGTGCTCCATATTCTGTATTTTGAACACTGATATTTAAACAACATGGAAATACTAAATTGTAACATTTCTGTTTTTACCAGGGTATTGCCTCACTGTGCCAGAGTTTAGATGGTGTTTCTGACACCCTCCCTCTACATATTAATAGATACAAAAATACAAGTAACAGGGATAAAGGGGTTGGTTGGAGGAAAGGCATACAGTCCCTTGAAAGCTTCTATATGAGATGGGAATCTCTATCAGATTAAGGAACTTTGTTTCCCTTACAGCAGTCAGTCATGTTCGAGCTTGCCATGAATAATTACAATTGGAAGAGAAGAAAAGTAATGTTTTGACTGATTGCTAAGGGAAAACACATTTCTCATGTCAGACACCTTTATGGTAGGAACATTACTGTCCTGCTTATAAAATCTCTCTAGGTTTAAAAAGCAATTCTCGGCAAGGCATATTGCAAGTTATAGGCAGAGAGCCTAGTCAGATTTACTTTAAATTTTGTTGTTGCCCCTTGCAGACAGTCATAGCAAGCTTTTTGCTGTGCTTTTGGGCACACTGCTGTATCTCCCTTCTTAACTATGCAATTTCCTTTTCATGGTCCAAAGCAAGGAAGATAAAGCTGCTGAGAGCTGAGAGAGAGTAATGTTGAACCTGAAGCAAACTAGACATTTTGCAAGTTATAGGCAGAGAGCCCAGTCAATTTAGATTCTGGACCAAAAGACAAAAGACATGGATACAAAATCTATAGAAATTTAACAGGAGAGCCTGGTTCAGAAAATATATGACAGGATGAGAGTTAGAAAAATTCAGTAGGTGCATTGTATCCCTTAATTTGCACTCGTGCCTAGACTATGGATATTAAAATGTCCACAAATTCTTAACAAACAGTAAAGGGGCTTTAATACAAGGCCTCATGAAGTCAGTTCATAGTCAGTTTTACTGTGTACAGCACCTGTTGTATGTTTACATTAGAAAGCTGGCAGGTCGACAAAGTCCCTGATGCCAGAGAAATAAGGGGAGAGGAGCTATGGTTTTAGTGCTTCTGTTGTGAACTTTAAGGATTAATGACTCTACAGCTAAAAAGCACAGTAAGGGTTTGTTGTTAGGAGGAGCATGCAAAACGATTTACAAAAAATCTATCCCATGTTTGCTGATTTTAGCAGGCTACTGTTGTAAGTGGTCAAAATGAAGAGGCTTTTAAACATTCTTTATGCTAAACCCCTGGTTTTGTTTGAATGGACATAGATATTAGCTAGTTTACATTATTTTTAAATGAATAAAAAGGATATTATAGATATGTGTTCTTTGCTACATGTTCATAATTAGAAGTAGATACATCTGAAATGACTTTTCCAGCTGTAAAATAAACTAAGTATATTAAAAATCAAAGTATTGGTGTTAGATAAATACAATAGTAAAAACACCACCAAACCAGAAATCTGAATTCAGTAAAGAATAACATTAATGTTTTTTGCTTAAAATTACATATGATGTAAACAAATATAACGTATCATATGATGCATATCAAATCACCTTTAGTAAAAGCCACATTTCCAACAGTGAATCTAGAGATATCTGCAGCTAAAATGTGATAATTATAATCATTTTGTTTTATGATGATTTATTGCATATTTTTTTCCATATAAAATCTACCCTAAGAGGTTGCTATCAAATTAAGGGATCATTAGGGATGCTTGTAGGGATGGAGAGGTCATCCAGATTTGTTACAGGTTTAGTTTTAATTTTCTTACTAAATTGTTTCTTAAATAGCTGTTATTCAGCAGCAGCCAAGTACCTTTACTATCTCTAAGCTCTCTAATCAAGATAAGAGTAGTAAAGTACTGGTTATGCTAACAAACCTATATGTTGGAGCCTTCCAATTTAAGCGAAAGGGGATGAACTTCAATGGAAGTCTAACTGGTGTAACCATTTCTGCTCTAGGAGAGTAACCCACAATCAATTTACAAGAGTCCTCCCCATGGATATACTATGCTAGGGCACATTGCTAGGAACCACAAATAATCTTAAATTGTCATGCAATGCAACATTTGTTTGAGGTGATCATGGATCCAACCAACTGACCACAAGGACATTAATATTTGTTGCATAAGTGGTTATTAGTCACATTAGAATAACATCAAGTTTGGGTTTATAGCTCAAGAATCACCACTGCTGTAAAGCCTTTTAAAAAAACAAAAAGCTAATAAAGCAAGAGCAACAAAATGTAACCAAGGTGATTTAACATACCCGTTGAGAACTGTTAATCAACAAAGGGGTTATCCATTGATCATACATAGAAGATGCCAGTTTAGACTCCTCTGTGTCAACATTACAATCCACCCACGCCACTACACGCCTGACATGGAATAATTAAATTACAGCTACACCAGAAGTGGGGGTGAAATGTGAACAATGATACCGATAAAATATTGTAATTCAGTTCTTAAGAGTTACATTACATTGGCATAGATAGAATCAGACCTTCAATGTAAACAGCATTGCCTTGCTGCTTACAAGAAGAGATCAAGGGTTCCATTCCATATTGCTGCCTGAAGCAGACTGAATAAGTGAGGAACATTTTCTACAAAGTGAAAAACTCTTTAAAGCAATTCAGGAATACAATATATATATATACATATATATATATATATATATTTTTTTTTAAAGGATTTAGCGCATGTATATATTAGCTTTCTATATTTTACCAGAGCATCTCCTTATTACAGTTTACAGTATACAGTATTTTAATCTATAAAGTAATGTTTTTTCATGCATACATGCAATCTTTGCATGTAAGGAAATTGCTACACTAGTTGCTATGTTGGTTCTGTATAAGTTATTCAGTATTGCTTGCTTTATATCTATAATTGGACTAGAGTGGTTCCTGCTTATGCTTGTTGAAATGTAGAAATGCTTGTTGAAATGTAGACATTTTATTTCTACATTTTATTTTAATTTTAGTTTATATCTTGAACTTTGCACACCAGATTATATTTGCCATGTGACACTGAAAAAAACCTTTCAATATCTGCATTCATTTCATGCGGCAGCCACTTCTCGTTTGCTTTGGGATTGATTTACTAAGGAGGTTGTTCACTTAGCAAAGTGTATGTTCACATCTGTAGTTTGTTTCCATGATATTAGATCAGCAATGCTAAAAAGGGGATAAGAGAAAAAATAAAGCTGTAAACAATAGATACAATATACTGTATATAAAATATGTCTAGTTTACACAATATGCAAACTTGAACCAGCTGTAACAGGAAATTAAAAGGAAAGTAAAGCCAAGCCTTTTTTTTACTTTACTTCTATTTTGGGCCACAGGAGCACGTTTACTTAAGTTACTTCTGACAGCGCAGAGCCGCGCCACAGCCGTGTGGATCCCGTAAATATTGTCAGGATCCACCCCAGCTGCCCGATTGACAGCTGGCTCTGCCTCTCTAGAGTCAGATCCAGCTGTGCCCACCCCTTCCCTGTCTATCCCTCTAGTGAGTGTTGGAGGAACATAGAGGGAAGGAGGGAATCCCTGCAAAGGAGGGGGGGGGTGGAGGGGAGTGACTGACAGTCACCACTCTCTGCACTCTCTGCAGAGCTGGCCAATCACCAGTTACATTATCACTCAGCTCGTAGTGTTAGAGCCGCTTTGTGACAGCTGCAGTGTCTCATGCCAATTCTAAGAAGCGGGGAGAGTATATTTTATGCCCCCAACACTCCTTTAATTATTTACATCTGATACTCAGTTTTATCAATTTATATTTGTAAATATGAATACTGCCTGTTGCAAAGGGGCTGAAAACTATTATTTGTTGTTTATGGCCCTAATACATCAATAATTTGCTCTCACCTCTGCACTTTTACATAACAAAAGATTTGAGAGATCACGCAAAATTAGAAGAAAGCTGGGATGAAATGGTTTCCTTTGTTACAAATAGCAAGTTGAGTGAGTGGAGTTAACAGAGTAGCCTGGGAGAGCAACTTCATTCAAAGTCACTCTGGCTGTAAATTTCTTTTAAAAATTGCTCCAAAGTGCTTGAAATGATAGTCAGAAAGAGTTCATTTGAAAGGTTTTGCACTTCTTGTAGAAATGTAAAAAGTTAGAAGTTATATAAAGCATGCTAAAATGACAGTATTGACTGAGAGTCCAATTTAGCCTACCGTAAGTACTGTTGCAGCTTAGTGAAAAAGATATCTGGGAATGTTGTTAGGAAATTGAGACCCACATAGGTGTACTTTACAGTGATCAGTTCTCAGTTATAAGTAGTGGGAATAGTTAATACTAATTTGAGATTGGCTGCTATATTTTGGTGCATATTTCTGCTTTAAGGTACTGTATCCTCACCTAAATGAACCACAATTTTAGCCCTAAAGCAGGAGTAAAGAATACACGATGTTGAAAAAATATGTTGTTATTATTATAATATTATTTAATATATACTAAGTTTGTTATTTTTACATCTCTACTTAGCTGCTAAAATATGTCCAATACATTTTACTTTTATTCTTTATCACACACTTTTTAAGCCAACCCTCTAACAAGAGTGATTTCATGTATGTTGTTTCTCATTTAAGATGGTGATCATCTGTGTTAATCTGTTTTGATTTCCTATTGGAAGAAAAAAACTAATCTAATAAATACCAAAAGGGTTTGACAAATGGTATGTCCCTTCTACTTCCCACCCTTCATACAAGCACACACCCATATACACACTGCCAGTATAGTAGTTTGGAGGAATATATTATTATAACCGGTCACATGCAAATCTTCCTTCTGTCAGTGAGCAACTATATGGCCATAAGTTTGTATGCACTTGAACATCACACCTATATCAGTTTGTTGGACATCCCATTTCAAAATCATGAGCATTAATATGGAGCTGGCATCCCCTTTGCGGCTAAACCATCTCCTCTCTTCTGGGAAGGCTTTCCACAAGATCTTTGACTATGTCTGTGGGAATACTGATGTTGGATGGAAGACCTGGCTCGCAATCAACATTTCAATTCATCCCACAGGTGTTCAATAGGGTTGAAGTCAGGGGCTGGCACCCCCTTTGCGGCTAAACCATCTCCTCTCTTCTGGGAAGGCTTTCCACAAGATCTTTGACTATGTCTGTGGGAATACTGATGTTGGATGGAAGACCTGGCTCGCAATCAGCATTCCAATTCATCTCACAGGTGTTTAATAGGGTTGAAGTCAGATCTCTGTGCAGGCCACTCAAGTTCCTCTATAACTAACTCATCAAACCATGTATTTATGGGTCAGGTTTTTAACACATGAACTTAGCCATGCTGAAACAGAAAAGGCACTTCCCCAAACTGTGGCCACAGTTGTCTAAAATATTTATGTATGCTGTAGCGTCAACTGTACCCTTTACTGGAAACACCTAAACTCAATAATTTGGAGGGGTGTCTAAATAGAATTAGCCATAAAGATATGTGTGATAGTCAGGTGTCCACAAACTATTGTTTGTATAGTGCACATTAGGTATGGCAAAAGTGGCAGCTCACTGACAGAAAAAAGATGCAGAGTAAAATACTTTTCTGTCTCCCTCACAAAGGTAATGACTAAGGCTAGCCACACACTTAGATTTCTCTTGTTTAGCCAGCAGGAATCATTGCCTGACAGGGCCACCCACACACAGCTCAAGATTCAGCTGATTCCTGCTGAACTCAAGTGGTGGCCAGCTTAACCCAAGTCACCTGAGATCAGCTGTTCATCTCACCTTATCGTGGAAATGGTCCTGAATTGAAAATAGATTTACCCAAAAATTGAGGTAAAATCGATCTCTGAATTACCAAATCAGCTTAAACTTTCACTGCCAGTAGTAAAATCAATACCATTAAGAGTGTTTTATATTAACTATGCAGTAATTGTATTTCATGCACGCACAAACCTTGTAAGCTGTGTATTTATATTGTTTAAAATTTTAGGAATTGCAGTCACACTTTAAGCTTTTTTTAGTGTTAGTTTCAAGAGTGTTATTTTTCGAATGTGGAATATGAATTACAACACGCGGATATGCATACATTCTAAACACTCCATATTTTCATGGCAACTTGTGACTGCAAACATGCAACTTGCTAAATGTATAGGGATGCTAAATGGTTTTCCTGTCATGGACACAGAAGTGATCTGCATAATTGGATTGCTGTTGCACTCTTAAAAGTAGAGGAATAAATACTGATACCATGTAACTTTTTTATTTCTTAACTTTTTAAACCCTCCATGTTTGTACGACTAAAGAAGCTTTTATACAGACAGCAAGATCATTTGTCTAGAAATCATTAGCATGCAATACTTTGCGCAATTCAGATTAATGCCAATGATATTGTTTAAGGTTTTCACTTTTATATCAGGATACTGCATGGTCCTATGCAAAAGTTCCCAAATTGAAGGATTTGTACCTACAGCACAGAGACAGCACATCAGGAATCTGCATGACCTCCTGCAGGTTCTGCCTGTTTAGCAAGCAATGAAAGTCAACAGGCATGTGGAGTTTGCAGTTGGGCACACTTCGCAGGCAACATTTGGGGCATTGTAACACAGCAGGAAGTGAGGCAAGAGTTGTGGAAAAAGACTTGCTAATATTACCAGTAACAGCCATATGTGAGCAAAGTATGTTCTGTCCCCAAAAATCATGACAGTTGGAACATTTCATAGTAATAGCAACATATGACATTTTATTATATTTCACACAAGGAAAGATTGGTTTCATGATAAATTGTAAAAAAAAAAAAAAACATGATATAGGCATTTGAGTTTAATGCTTAAAAATGTATGAGCCATATATAATACACTGTCAAAGGTAGCACTGCCATGGATGCATTTTCAGATTGCTTCATACAAGCACTTAGGTTCAACAAGTTACATCTCTTCAGCCTGAACTACACATTATCAGTATAATTGTGTGTTTATCTTATTGAAAACAGTATATAATGTTTCTTTGAGTGTGATTAACAAATGAAAAAAACTGATTTTAACAGTTTTTGCTTAGTGTCTTCCTGAAATAAAGATATGGTTAACACAATAATAACACGTATTCATGTATTTACTTGGAGGAAAAACCTTCTGCTTTGTCTTCTTTTTTTCTCATCTCTGTTCTGAGTCTTTCGACCTTTTGTCCTCTTGTGTATCTCTCATCTCTGTTTTTTCTGTACAAACCTCGTTATATATTCATGATTAATTAATAGGGCTTTTACAAGGATATTTTTAAGGTGCCCATAGTCATCATGAGATGAACATCACAAGCTCTGATGGATTAAGGTCAGACTGGGAGAGGACTGCATGCCCAAGCAGCCTTAGGGAAAAGAATAAGCCAGATTAGATTTTCCAACATTATCGGCATAATTTTCCAAAAAGATCAGGCCTGCAGGGTGCAGGGCATGTCCCCCCTGAGCAAACATGAACCTTAAACTAGGTGGGCACCCTTAGATGCATTCAGCATAACAATTAATCTATAAATATATGTTAGCATTACAGTTGTTTTCTGTAGTACTGCACTTACCTCAGTGGCTTGCTCTGAGCTCTGGCTTTGTTTTCATCCTCTCTGACCAAAATCTTTTTTTACTGCTGGCTGCAACTGTAAGCCCTTGTTGACTTGTAAAGGACTGTCTTTCAAGCATCTGCAATCTCAGGAGACAGCTCTATACAAGTCTATGGAGGCTCACTGTGAATCAGCAGCCAGCAGGTGAGAGGATTTCAGCCACTGAGAATTAAAAAGAAAGAGCCATAGCTCTCCAGGAGGTATGTAAGCTGTTGGGGTGAGGTGTGGGTTAGTGTAGTTTAGCTTAGAAGTGAAAGGGAGGGTGGATTGGTGTACTTTCTAAAAAGCTCCCTTCTGCATGTTTCTGCTTTAGGGTTTTGGTTGTTTAAACATGCACAGAAATAGCACATACATATGCATTATACTGTTTTTCTGTACCAGGGGGGTGTCCTGTAACAAATCCCTAAACCTAACACTTAACCTAACCCTTAAGATTAACCCAACACACTTAACCTTATCCTAACGCTAATCCTTAAAATAACTCCTAACCTAATCCTAACATTCAACCCAAATCCTTACAAGAAACCTTCTAACTGAAACCCAAAACTAAATCTGGACACCAAAGAACCTATTCTGGTGATCACTAGGGTATATAGAAAATATCCAAGAATATTATTATATCATCCACATGTTTCTTCTGCTGTGTGTATAACCAACTACTAATATCATACACTAGCGGTCTCTAGACCAAAACACCACATGCTTTGGGAAGTGCATATTCAGAAAACATAATTTTAAAAGTAAATAGAGATAATAAAATATTCAAATACATTTGTATGAATACCCACAAAATAAGTTAAGACATTGTTTTAAAAACCTAAGTGCAGGGCCCTGCATGCATTCAAGTAACCATACATCATGACTGCTGTTAACAACCTACAAGGGTACAGTGGCATCTCAGTTCACGAAAGCTTCTGTTCGCGAACATTTCAGCTCCCGTACAGGAAGTTCGGCAAAATGTTGCCTTCATTCGTGAACTCTGCATCAGGTGACGAACACGACCTCGACCATCTTCCGCGCTCCGACACGTGGTCCTGGCCTCCTGTATTGCGGTCGCAGACAGAGCTGTGCACACTTACTCTAAAGCTTTTTTGTGTGCTTTTTAGCACAGTACTGTACAGTATTACTGTATTCAATCCAGCATGGCTCCCAAGAAAGTTCAGAGCAAGCATGATGGGAAAAAGAACGTGCAGATCGGTAATGAAGGTGATAAGAATGTGCAGAGCGTTAATGAAGGTGACAAGAATGTGCAGAGCGTTAATGAAGGTTACAAGAATGTGCAGAGTGGTTATGAAGGTGACCAGAATGTGCAGAGCAAGCATGCTGGGGAAAAGAAAGTGCAGAGCAGTAATGAAGGTGACAAGAATGTGCAGAGCGTTAATGAAGGTGGCATGAACGTGCAGAGCAGTAATGAAGGTGACCAGAATTGTGCAGAGCGGTAATGCAGGTGACAAGAATGTGTAGAGCAATAATGAATGTAACAAGAAAGTGCAGAGCATGAATGGTAACAAGAAGGTTTTGAAGAGGGGGGGCGTGGCTTGCTGGCGCGCTGCATGGACGCTTCTTGCTAGAGCTCCGTGCGGCGACGGGCCTCGAGGCTGATTAAAGCGACTTTCGGGTCTTACAAAATATTTTCTGCTGAATGAATCTTTAGTGGAATGTGCGTACAGCCTTTGGAATGCGCACAAGGCATGTATTAGGGGGGTGCTCATGAAATTGGGCGCTCAATCTAAGCGGCAGAGATCCAGCCGCATAAACCATCTTCTAGTCCAAGAAGGTTTTGAAGAAAATAACCATTGAATTAAAGAAGGAAATTGTAGAAAAGCATGAGCCTGGTATTCGTGTGACTGATCTGGCCTCAGAGTACAAGATGGTGAAGTCGACAATCTGCCAGCAGCCCACCAGCTGTAGATTTGACCAGACAAATTTCGCTGCCCCAGCGGAAAAAAAAATACTGTCCCACACATCCACATGCTCTAAATGCCAGCTTGGCAAAATTGCTATCTTTACAGCTGCTGCCTTTCCATCTGGTGGACTCTGCCCCCCCCCCCCCCCTTCCATGAGTTTGCAGAATGTGCTGTACTACAGTTGCAAATCCCCAAACGCAATTTCTTTTCACGTAAGGCCATTCCAGCTCTTTACCATCAAGTGGAAGGCATTGTTTTGGCCTAGCTGGACAAGACAGTCAGCACACATTAGTCCACACTACCGCTGACACGGTCCAGCAAGCATGGTCAGGGGCGTTATATTTCCTTCACAGCACACCGGGTAACTCTGCTTGAAGGATCCTGGATGGGGCTCCGTGCTAGAGCTTGTTCAGCCACCATGCCTCCAAAAAAGCTGATGATGTGAGATCTGTCTGCTCCACCCCCTCCTCTTCGTCCTCCACGATGGCCTCTTCTGCTGAATTGTCCTGTGAGCCAGCAATTCTCCCTAAGCATTCAAGGGCTATGCAACAGATCAGGCAAAAAGATGCCATGCAGTGCTTGAGCTGGTTTGTCTAGGGGACAGGAGCCACACCCGGGCAGAGATTCTGTCAGCTCTGCAGGGGCAGGACCAGAGGTGGTTAACACCACGACAGCTTGAGCCAGGAATAGTTGTATGTGACAATGGCAGCAACCTTCTCTCCACCCTACACCTGGGAAAGTTGACGCATGTACCATGTAAAAATCCTCAATTTGGTGGTGCAGCGTTTCCTAACCAGGTACCCAGGGCTGCAAGATCTTCTGAGGCAGGCCAGAAAAGTCTGTAGCCATTTTGACGCTCAGTGTTTGTCTGACTGAAATTCAACATGATCTCCACCAGCCCACAAACTGTCTGATTTGTGACATGCCCACCAGTTGGAACTCCACTTTGGCACTGCTGCGGCGGCTGCACAAGCAACACAGGGCCATCAATGAGTACCTATGTGAGTATGGCCAAGGACAGGCTCAGGGGACCTTGGCTGGCTTTTTTTTCCCATGTCAGTGGCTGCTGATAAAGGATGCATGCACTGTACTTACTCCTCCAACCTACGGTGCATAGGCTCCCTTATCTTGCAAAGCCTGCTAAAGGACCCCAGGATTTGTGGTATCAAGGAGAGGGATCATTACTGGTTGGCAACCCTTCTTGATCCATGTTACAAGCGTAAAGTTGCAGAGCTCATCCTGCCCTCATAGAGGGCAACTTAAGGATGCGTTGAAGAGAAACTTGTGTAACAGCTTTCCAAACACTGTTAGGTTACCATGTTTTGAAAGAGGTGCTTCTGAGGCTTCGGTTGGTCAAAGAAAGAGTGGTGGAGAAGAGGCCTGACTGATGCCTTTAGAAACGTTTTCAGTCCTCGGCACCGAGGGATGTTAACTTTAGAGACCAATCGGCAGCGTCTGCATCATATGGTGCAGGATTACCTAGGGGCAAGAGCAGACATGGAGAGCTTTTCAGCAGATGATCCACTGGCTTACTGGGTCTTGAGAACGGATCACTGGCCAGTACTTAGCCAATATGCCATGGATCTACTGGGCTGTCCTGCATCTATCGTTCTTTCCGAAAGGACGTTCAGTGTTGCTGGAGGTTTTGTGACAGATGAAAGAGTACGTCTGTCCACAGACGCCGTTGCCCGGCTGACATTTATCAAAATGAATCAGTCCTGGATCAGCAGCAGCTATCAATCCCCTGATGCAGATGTAACCGAATGAATTGGTCGGGGATCTGGGATCTCTGGAAGACCGCCTAGGCTGCCTAACTTTGTGGGTGATTATTCTATCTTGAAGTAATGTTCTCGGTGTAGTGCACCACCAACAACCAAGGTCCAATTTTTCTGCACCCACATGTGACAGGTGCATATCTTTTGAATTTTTTTACAGCAGGGTACAATCCTGAACTCGCCAAGAGTAAATCTGAATGATTATGGTGTGAAGGCACCGCCAACACTAAAGGCCCAATTTTTTGGGGCACCTGTGTGACTGGTGCATATAATTTGAAATTTTCACAGCAGGGTCCAATCCTGCACTCGATTGGAGTAACTCTGAAGGGTTACAGTTTGAAGGCACCGCCAACACCAAAGGCCCATTTTTTGCACACCTGTGTGACAGTTATATATCATTTGAATTTTTAGAGCAGGGTCCAACCTTGCACTCATCAAGAATAGCTCTGTTACGGTGTGAATGCACCGCCAAAACACTAAAGGCCCAATTTTAAAGCACCTGTTGTTACTTTCAACCAACATCTGCAAAAGAGGCACCAGAATTTATCCAAAAAATCTCTAACCTTGTTCCGAGTGTCCTAAAATGTGGCCTCTTCATACAGGCTGCCTCCCCAAGCAGTTGTTTAAAAGATTAAAAGGAAAACCAATTACCGTCATTTTTTTCTTTTTAAATGTCACTTTATGCTGCAGCAGGTTCTATACATCGTACAGATCCGCCACTACACAGGCAGTTTAAGGGGACCCCCCAGGCATGATATTTAAAAGATTTTTTCATTTTTATTGTTTTACTTTAAGTGATGTAAAAATCACTGCTCCTTTAAAAACGTAATTTAAAAAAAAAAAATGTAATTGATACATGTCCCCCAGGGCAGTACCCGAATTCCCATACCCTTTTTATGGCCAATAACCTGCATGTAAGCCCTCAAAAAGGGGACATTTGATTTTGAAGGTTCTACCCCCATAGACTTACATTGAGTTTGAATTCAAACTTTTTGGATGTTCTAAACTAGTGTTCTAAAACTAGTGAAGGGCCTGTTTGGCCCATCACTAGTTATGAGTAAACAAAGGTTTTACCTTGTGTGTTCTATTAAGTTGTTCCTGTCAAACAGTAGAACATATTCCAAGCACAAAGGAAGCAGTTCCAGGGGCAGCCTGCAGTAGACACATAATTTGCATGTGGCCATGAAACAGCAAAAAACTTTCACAGCCAAAACTGTACATAGGCGATGTTTTAAAAGCATTTGTTGCAGTTTGTAGACCAACCATTTGGTCTATATACCACACCCTGAGTGTTCACCAAGGTCCTGACCCTGGTGCTAGCCATACCACGCTTACAGGTTTTGCCATTGCGGGATACCTAGGTGATCAGCTATTGAAGCAAGACTTAGCTCAGACTCTGACTGTCAATGTAATGCGCACATTTCAGGCCTTAAAAAGGTTCGAACAGATCCCAAACATGCAGAAATCAGCGCTAGAACCAACACATCGCTTGGAGTATCTGGGTCTCATTCTAGATACTGCTGAGGCTAAAGCTTTTCCTTGTGAAAAGCTTCTGAAGCTTCCAAATTCTGAATCTACAGTCCAGGAGCCATCCAACTCTGATTTTGTGTCCAACTACGGTTCAGTTTCCAGACAAACCAATTCGCCAGACACCTAAAACCAGATTGTCTTTGGCCTGGTGGCTCAGGGATCCAGCTCTGGAGTTGTGAAAATCCTTCCTCACACTGCCAAGAAGATCATCGCAAAAGATGCCAACCTTAAGTGCTGGTAAGGGAGTTCTAGACACCTGGAAAGGAAATTTGTTTGACAAAGGAATTATATCTACCGATCAACATTCTGGAGCTTCAAGTGATTTGGCTGTCCGTACAATGATGAACTGGATGACTGGAAGAGCATCTGATCAGGATTCAGTTGAACAACACAAAAGCATGCTTTTGTTGGATTTGCCAATTTTTTCAGAAAGTTCATAAAGAATTTCTCTATAGCACCAATTACCCAACCTACAAAAAAAGGGGAGATATTTTCATTTTCACCAGAACCATTAATGTTTTCCACTGAAAAGAATTATGACATTGGAAATAACATAATGTTAGCAACCAAAGATGCCGTTTTCTAAATGGAGATGTTTCCTGGAAGTGGAAATTATCTTGTGACTCTTCTCACTAGTCGCAAAAACTTAGAGTTCATCTGTTCTGCCAACAAACTGATTTCTAGACATACACAACGGACTTTTGTTTTCCTCTCAATTAACTTTATCTCCTACAAACATGGATCGTGAAATAATATGGTGGATGCTTTATGGACTCTTTCTAAACCTCTTCAGGAAAGCAACCCTTTGTCTGAGCCCCTTTTTTGTTGCCTCATGTCAAACTTGTGCTTGCAATAAGACACTAAACTTTCCCTCTGGGTTTATTTAGACTGCTCTGAGATCCCTCTTAGTCATGGGGTTCAATGCCCATGAATATTGGGGCTGATTTACCGCCCTCTAAGAAGATGACCCCTATTTTAGTTGTTGTTGACCAGCTTATTAATGGCTCACTTTAACCCCACTAAGGTGGTATCCACTGCGAAAACAAACATCAGAGCTGATGATCTGATAAATAATTAGACCACACAGATTTCTAGATAGTGTAGTTGTTAGGATCCAGAGCGCCTCCAGGTGATGCTGGAGCTAGCCTGCAGTTCCAGTGCTCACCTGCGGGTGTCTCCCAGCACTTAGCCATCACCTGGTGCTTCCTGGGAGGGTATTTAAACCCTCCCTGCAGTCGGGACGATGGCTCAGTGTTGTTTCCTGTTTGTCCTGAACCCAGAATCCTGTTTTGAACCTTGTTACCTGTGAGTCCTGAATCCTGTTTTGAACCTTGTTACCTGTGTAGTCCTGAACCCTGTTTGTAGTCCTGTTTCATGTGTCTTTTGTTTGCTGTCCTGAGCCTTGTTGTTGGTTGTGGCTATTAGTCTAAGGTGTATATTAAACAAACTATACATATCTAGCATCCTTGCCTGGTCCGTGTAACATACTTGCCTTGTCCGTGTGGTCACACGTGTTTGGTCTGCCTGTGTGGGTACCTGTGCCGGTATCCCTGACAGAACACTGAGCCCACATACGACCAAATCGTCCACACGGGGACCTACAGGCTTTTTTTGAGCTTTATTTTGTTTCCCTGTCAGTACAGTTAGCATGGATTTAACTGCTGGTCCTTTTGAGGAGGACGAATTCACCCCTCCATTCACCGCGTTACAGGTTGTGTCCCTGGAGTGGCAATTGGAGGATGATCCAGCGGTGTTTTGTGAGTATTACTCACAGTGTTCTCAGGAGGTCTTGTTGAGATGTGCCGAGGCAGTGCAGCTCCTTATTAACTAGGGGGTCTGTGTGGATGCCTTTGCCCAACCCCTGATTCAGGCATGGTATCACCTATGGTTCATGCAGGCTAGTTCCAACTCCATGTCCCGATGGGGTTTAACCATGTTGCCCATGACAACAGCAGTAACTACTTCTACTCCTGATTATGACAGCTGCTCCCAGTTTGCTAGCGTAGCTGACTGTCAGGCGTAGCTGACTGTCTGCCAGTCAGCTATGCCTGTTCCCAAGGCTACGCAGCAAGAACCTTCGCGTCTCCTGGCTACATCTCAGGTGGATGCGGAGGATCTTGAGGAATAGACTGATTGGACTGAGGAGGATTGCAGTGACTGCTCTGAGGATGAGGCTGTGGATGGTCGTATGGGATACTCAGGGTTAATTCCAGCTCAGCCTGCTCTGGTTCCAGTCCTATCAGTTCCTGTTCGAGACGATCCTGTTCCTGTTTCAGCCGATCACGTTCCTGTTTCAGCCGATTACGTTCCAGTCCCAGCCTCTCCAGTCCCAGTTCCAGCCGCTCCAGTTCCTGTTCGAGACGATCCTGCTCGCGACGATCCTGTGCGAGACGGTCTTGCTCCGGTTCTAGTCGATGCCGATCCACCTCCTGCTCTAGTCGATTCCTGTTCCAGTCGATGCCGATCCAGCTCATGTTCCAGTCGATGCCGATCCAGCTCCTGTTCCAGTCGAGCCGATGCCCTGGTGCAAGATGCTTCATCCCTGGGGCCTCCCTTATCCACGTCCCTCCATACTATCCTGAGAGGTTCCCTGCATCCTTTGGACAGGCTGGCCCATTCAAGCAAGTGGGGTCCTCGCCCATTCCTTAAGACCCCTTGCTTCCTGGTCTTTGACGATCCTGTGCCTGCTGCCCAGCTCCTGGTCTCTGACGATCCTGTGCCTGCTGCCCAGCTCCTGGTCCCTGATATCCTGGGCCTGCTGCCCAGCTCCTGGTCTCCGACGATCCTGGGCCTGCTGCCCAGCTCCTGGTCTCTGACGATCCTGTGCCTGCTGCCCAGCTCCTGGTTTCTGACGACCCTGTGCCTACTGTCCAGCTCCTGGTCTCTGACGGTCCTGTGCCTGCTGCCCAGCTCCTGGTATCTGACGATCCTGTGCCTGCTGCCCAGCTCCTGGTATCTGACGATCCTGTGCCTGCTGCCCAGCTCCTGGTCTCTGACGATCCTGGGCCTGCTGCCCAGCTCCTGGTCTCTGACAATCCTGGGCCTGCTGCCCAGCTCCTGGTCTCTGACAATCCTGGGCCTGCTGCCCAGCTCCTGGTCTCTGACAATCCTGGGCCTGCTGCCCAGCTCCTGGTCTCTGACAATCCTGTGCCTGCTGCCCAGTTCCTGGTCTCTGGCACCACTTTACTGTTAAAACATAGCAGGTCACTGATGTTTGTTATGTGTTTAGATGAAGCACTGACATCTTGAGGAATGCTGAATTACGTTGTACTTGCTTAGCAGGATATTACATGTATGTATACAGGAATACAGCATAGTAGAGAGGAAAACA
Source organism: Nanorana parkeri (assembly GCF_000935625.1). Classification (NCBI taxonomy): domain Eukaryota; kingdom Metazoa; phylum Chordata; class Amphibia; order Anura; family Dicroglossidae; genus Nanorana; species Nanorana parkeri. Next base: position 84,655 of record NW_017308990.1, read on the forward strand.
TATATACAGATAAAACTTTGTGTGTATCACAGATAAACATAGAGACCAACACTGCACCACAGTGCCATCTAGTACCCAAAAGACATAACAGTACATTAGAATAAGCTGTTGTATTTCCAACAACTGTGACATCACTGCTCCCTGTCTAAATTACAGAACAGCTAGTATCTACTCATTAAAATACTAGGCAATCGCTGACCGGGGTGTTAAACCCCCTTCCTGCCCAAGCCATTTTTCAGTATTCAGCACTGCAGTATTTTGTCTGACATTTATTCCGTCATGCAATGCTGTACTGAAATTAATTTTATACCATTTTTTGGGGTAATTAATCACCACCGGGTTTTTTATTTATTAAAAACCCCCCGAAAATGTGTAAAAAAAAAAACCTGTTTTCCCTACGTTAGGATATAAAAAGCTCCCTATGTGTTAGCAAATATGCAATGACAAGTCCTCTTTATGGAGACACCAGGGGTCTCTAAGACCTCTAATGTCACTTGGGGACCCCCAAAGAAGCAGATGAAGCAGAGATCTGGTTCACCAGCTTCTTCTCTGGCTAGGGAAAATAAATCACGTAAATGTACAACCACTCGCCAGAAGGCAACCAAATTTTTACAATGGGGTTAAAGGGAGATTCAGCCTCCCCAACAACTAAGCTCAAAAAACAAACAGAGTGCTTTACCTCATCCCTCCAATGCACTTCCATGCATTATAGACAGTAAAAAAATGTGGATCCAGTAAAAACCTTCTTTGTTCAATCAAGGCAATCAAGGCATAGAAAAAGACACAGTAATCCTGCTAACATATCTCAGCCAAAAGAGGTCTTAATTATAGTTGCTTGCTACATTCCCACAAAACCATTAAATACTCCAACACAAGTGAAATGGGAGGGACGAACCTTAATTACCTTCCTTTGAGGAGATTTTGGGCACGGAATCGCATCAGAGGGATGTGATCAATTTAAATCTAAAACACTTAAACTCAGACACCCCAGTGTTGAAATAGCCAACTGATGGGCCAGCCCTTCACAATAAAAATTGGGAGAATCTATGAGACTACCTATTTGCTTTTCTTATTTTAGGAACAGATGTCTTGAGTTCTTGCTTTTGCATTTGTTACAGCAGTGACATATTTGACTAATTTCACTCAGCATATGTATGTCTTCTCAGCTCAGTAAAGACTTTAGACCTGTCAAGCGCTACAAAGATTCTACTGAGTCTGTTAATGTTTTCTCTCACATAATTGAAATCACATGCTAACACAACTTTACAGCATTGATGTATAGCGCCCCCCTTAATCGGTCAGTGATACCCCAGATGAAAAATACAGTAAACCAAAATTTTAATTATGGACATCACAGACCTTACATAAACAGAACAGGGGGACCCCAAAGGAAATGGAGGGCCCCTATGATTACAACATACCCCCAAAGAGAAAACCTAGTTACAGAAGTTAGTATAACTAATAGTAATCACTTATATTTTCAATGATGAGAACTCAGTCTGTTATGTGATGGAGACACCTAGTGGTACTTTGTATAAAGGACTCCAATTAAGGTGTCATACAACCTATATAAGTAGCCAAAAGGTATCAATGGATAGACCTGCAAACCCCTGAGGACGTCAAGTGTGACGAAACGCGTCGGGGCGGGCCTATCCAAATTGATACCACGTCATACCAGGAAGTAGCAGAGGACTGAGACACTTGTATTTTACCGGCCGGATTTTTCGTTTTAAACTGGGAGTCACTTATGTTTTTATTGATAAACGTTTATGTATACTGCACCATGAGGAGATTTCCTTTTTAATTATATAAATCGCATTGGACGCAACATTGCTGAAAGTAACATCTGGGATGTGGACCCTCTGATTCATCATCTCCGCTATACCATTTCAGCTGTGGGGTGAGTGCGCACCCCGAAGGGGGACACTTTGGAGACACATATACACGTCGGTGTGGGAGAATTTATTCTATTCTGTTAGAGTTTTATTGGATCCACTTGAAAACTTTTTTGCACAAAACTTTTTTGCACAGAACGTTAATCATTTTTCCACTAAATATTTTTTCAATAATTTTCTTTTGAGAAATGAAGCACTATTAGGAATTGTTTTAAAATTGGTTGTTATCTGTACCCTCACCCAAGGACTACAGTTATTTTTATCACCACAGTGTGAACACATCATTTTAACCTAAATTTTTGGATATTCACTGTACATAATGGTTTGTAAGATTATTTAATATTGTGTGATATTTATTTAAAATATTTATAATTTTCACTTTTATATATCCCGAAAGAGGGATTACATTTCACTTAGTATAGCGCTGCACACTCATTTTTTCACAGTGATAGCCCAGTGCAGGATAACACTACTGTTGCCAAAGGGGCGATCTACAGTAGCACTATCTGCTTCAGCTGTTCCAGGGTCAAATCTTCCTTTTCATCTTCATCTATGCTCTCACACCAGAGAGGGCGCTGTGGAGGATTTCTGCCAGTGAGAGCAAGCACACGCGTGCGCAGCAGCGTGGGTGACGAGAGACGCCGAGAGGACGGGAGAGAGGACGGGAGAGGCGGCGGGACCGAGGGTCGGGACCGGGACCAGGGGTCGGCGGGAACAGAGGCCGGAGGACAGCGGGACAAGCCGGAGGACCAGCCGGGACAAGACCGAGGACCAGACGGAGATCAGGAGTTCAGGACGTCAGTGAAGGGGCCTGGTGAGCGGAGGGACCTGAGGTCGGCAGCAGGGACGAGCGAGCACCGGTGGCGGGGACGGAAGGACGTGGAGCCGTGCTGAGGGTGACCGGAGGTCGGAGGGACGGACGGAGGGAGCGATCAGCCTGTGTGGAAGGAGGACTAATGGGTCTCCTTGTGTTTCCCCTGTGAGAAACCTCTATAATGGATCCACAGTACACCAGCACACCTTAAGTTGGTTTAAAATCGTTTACCTTCAATGATAAGATAAATGGCAGTATATACATTAACACAGCAATGTATTTTATGTCGCCAAACACTTCAAACTGTATAGTAGATTCAGTTATAAAGGTGACTATATATCACCAATGGGTGTACTAACAACAGTCCCCTTACATAGGATAAAGGTTAGAATTGAGCCCTGTCTCAGTCCCAATGTACCCGGGTACCTAACCAACGGCCAGTGTTTTAATCTCTGGCTAGCCAACAGTGGGGCCCTATGTATGTGATAACAGACTCAGTATTTGGTGTTCTCAGTAAGCATAGGACAGAGGTCTCTCACCCGTCCTGGAGGGAGATGCTCATCAGGGTCAACCATCTCCCTTCTGGAAGATATCTGCCACACTGTTGGCAGATATCTTCCAGAAGGGAGATGGTTCACTTGGGAGAGGAAACAGCAGGCTCTGCAGTCAGGACAGGATCCGATCAACCGCCCCAGCGTCCGCTCATCACAGCCGAATCACCATCCATGATCACTGCACAGCAGTATGGAGTGTCTCCTGATCGGCTCACACGATCACCTGGCAGGCTCCCATGATCAGTTGTGATCTCAGTCTACTAGCAGTATAGACAGGGACACAGGATACAATCTCAGCAGCCTCTTGCACACAGCAGCTCCAGACGTCCTGCCCTCACGATCCCCGTGCGGGGAATAAAATCCCAAAAATCCTCCTCCAGCCAGAGTACACTCCCCTCTTTTCTCACAGCACTCTGGGTCGTGTAGTCCATGCAGCCAATCCAACAAGCATCCTCCTGAGCAAATAACTCACGCTCCATAAGTTTCTGTTAGAAGAAGCCCTGGTCAGTTGCAACATTAGATCAGTCTTAAAGGGGGCTGCTCCACAACAGTGCTGATGAAAAATTGTGAGGGCAGTCCAGAAGACCAGCGCTCCGAAGGGAGAATCCACACACAAGTGTGTATACGATTATGGGTGAGGGGTGATGCTGGTGTGCGGCTTCCTGATGTCCGACATGGGGTGTCCGACATGTGTAACAAAAACCAAAAGAAAAGGGAAAGAGGGAAGCACTACTAACCAAGAAGGAGTTGAGGTGGGCCCGGCCGTGGAGCTTGGTTGGTTGTGAGGGTGGTCCAACTCACTTGATGGTGATGGGGGGGCGAGCCGGTGTGCCCCTTCTAGGTATGGGTAATTGGGGATGACTGGGAGACACAATGGGTACAAACGAGAGGTGAGAAATCACAAATTGATGGAAACACAGTGTGGAGTGTAGAAACTCACCATTGAGTAAGGAAGGATGCGTTGTCATCAGCGATGGTGGTGATGAAGTTACTGATGATCATGGGGTTGGAGAAGGTATGATGTCAGCAATTGCAAGGTCTTGAATGCTGGAAAGGAGACAACGTCTCTGTTGCAATACCCAGGCTGGGGGCAGTTCTGAGCTTCTGAACAGTTGGGAGGCAAGGGAAAGGAGAGGCAGAGGAGCTGCCGGAGTGTGGCAGCCTGGGGCTGTTCAGGACCTGCCGTCTCTGGGCTATTTGTACTCTGGTGTGGAGTGGGGGAGAAGGTGCAGGCTTTCAAACTGCAGCACAGCGGGGCTGCGTCTGCAGGGAGCCTGTGTGCTGACATGGATCAGTCTTGTGGTTGAGGCCGCTATAGGACGTCTGCTGCTGAAGGGGAGTGAGCAGCGAGGCACAGTGTGCGAGGAAGGCTGGCCACATGGACATGACCGCCGAGGGGGGAAATGTTGAAGAAACTCTCTTTGGGTAGGCAGGTTGTCTACGCGTTTCGAAGCAGAAGCTTCTTTATCAAGCCAGGTGTGCAGGGGAAATGCTGGCAGGAAAGAGTGTTTAAAAATGACGACGGGGCCAATGGCGGGGGGTGGTGGTGTTGGGCGGGGGAAGGGAGGTGACGTAGGTGAAGAAGGTTGATTGAGAGTGAAGGCATGCGTGTGGAAGGGGAATGGCTAATTGGGAGGGGAGGGGAGTGACAATATGATTTGGTGCAAAAAGACTTATTACGAAAAGGGAAGGGGAATATGATTGATGATTGGGGCATGAGAGCAAAGGCAAAATGGAAATGTGAATAAAGGAGGAGTGCGGGAAAAAGATGTATATAAAGTGAGATGGGAGGGTGCGGGAATAGTTTCAGGAAATCAATCGGTAATCATTAGACAATAAGTAATAAGAATTCAGGAAATGAATAAGTAATAAGATTTCAGGAAATCAATAAGTATTTGATGGGCTAGGGGAGGGGTGGAGTGGGAAAGAAGTGTTCAAATGGCTTTTTGGAGGGGAAGGGGAGAGGCGGACAGGTGGGGTGGGAGAGACTAATAAAAAATGCACTGTGTGGAAGTTGCTGTGTTTTGGGGGAAAAAGTTGCAAGAAAGTAAAGGTCTGATGATAGTGCTGATCTCCAATTCCTCGTTCAGACCAAATGGGGATAATGTGTTGAGTTTATAGATCCAGTAGGTCAAGAATGTAGCTATTTTGTGAAATTGGAATGCTTTGCCGTGCTTTGCTGGTGCACAAGAAAGAGGAGGTCATGCAATAATGCTCTCTTTGTATTTATCTAAATTCTGGTGTTGTGCAAGTGATTAACTGTGGCACCACTCTTATCAAGAGAGAGAAAATACATCTGGGGTGTTATTGAATAATCCTATTTATGTGCTTTAGTTAAAGCTAATTGATCTGTGCACCTGTCTTCATGTAAAATATAGAGTATATATAGATAAGGTATTGGTTTAAACCACAGCCAAAAGTGTTCCCTCCATTTTCTTTCCTATAGACACAGCAGAAAATGAAGGGTGTCATGGACAAGGGCCCAAAGGGTAAAGGGACGTGGAAAGCTGCAAAAAGGGATTCTTTACTGTTAGAGCAATAAAACTGTGGAAAGCCCTTCCACAGATAGTGGTGTCAGCTGAGAGTATGGACACTTTCAAAAAACTTTTAGATGCCTTCCTCAGTTAATACAATATACAGGGGTATGGGAATTCTTAGTGACCCATATATACACAGGAGCACACACACGTTAAACTAGATGGACCTGTGTCTTTATTCAACTTTAACAACTATGTAACCCCAGTTACCCAAACCTAGCCACAAGCAGTGACAGAAACAACATGTACAGTACACACTAATATCCAAGTTGCCACCACTCGCTACTTTCAGTCTTGTGAAAAACCTTGCTCCTGACTAGTGACTAGTGATGAGCCTGGGCTTGGTACAAACCCAATTCACCCAAGCCCACTCAAAACTGTGACTGCCACCCTCTACTCCTAACTCAATCAGTTGCGGAAAGGAGCATTCCCAAACCCACAGCTATACATCACAATGGAGCCAAAGACTGGTCCCTGAAGAGGGGGTGGCAGTCACAGTTTTGAGCAGTCTTGGGCAAACTCATGCAAACTGGGTTCACACCCAGCCCTGGCTCATCTCTACTCCTGACACCTCAAATCAGTGCACTTTGCGCTCAAGCAGAGGGGCACACAGGCATTCAGATACCAACCACATTACTGTCACTAGCAGTTACAGGTTAGCTGAACCAGGCAATACCAAAAATAGATTTAGTGTAAACACACACCCACAGTCTCTTACCGTCAGCCACCACTAGAGGAAGACTCTACTAAAATCTGGTACTACTGATACACTGTTACTAATCTGCATGCATTGGCCATCTTGTTGTCTGCTGGTCAACCGCTGGCAGAGAACATAAGGGTGCAGCTACACCATACAATCTCTCACATATTAGCAGGCGACTTACAACTGAGTTTATTGGTACTGATGATACAGTACAACTGCACACGCAACAGTGTCCTCAGATTTGTGTATTCTTTGGAACTCTCAACAACCTGCTTATTAATATTATATTTAATATCCATAGATATTAAATATATCTATCCCAGTGCATAAAAAAGGTACAGAAAGTTAAAAAGCATATGTTACAAAGTAAGACACATATAAACAAATAGTATTGGAAATAAAATACAGTAGATAAAACTTCCAGAAAAAGTATTAATTCTGCTTCCCGGGTTGAATGAAACACAGGGACCATATCCCACAATATAGATGGAACCCCTCAAATATTAGCAAGATTTGATTGCAGATCTCCATTTTTAAACCTTAGAGATCGAAGTGAGTTTCTACCAACTGAGACTATACAATAAGTTAGAATAGACTGGCTGTTGCATCCTACCCAATTAGCACAGGTAGGATTTGGGTAGGAGAGGGACTCTCCCTACCTGAAATACAGAGCAATAATAATTAGACAGTGGTTCTAATCCCTCACTGCTCTATTCAAAACTACAAAAAAGTTTTAGTTTTAGATACAATTGAAGGGGATGAGCTGAGAGTATGGTGAGTGTAATCGGTGCAAATGAAATACTTTGACAGATTGAAGAATGGGAGATTGCAGTATAGTGCCAATGGAAATGTAATTGCCACCTGCAAGAACAAGAGAATTACCCCCATGATTCTCCAAGTCATTTTAAGATTTACTGCAGGTACTTAGTGGCTGCTGCACTGACAGACATATTTTCTCTAAAGAAGAAAAAGATATGTAATCTAATAATATTGTGAAAGTAAGATGAATATGAGCAAGTAGAAAGTTTAGCATTGTATAATAGTGTAATAATAATTTGAGACAGAACTATCTCTATCATAATCTATCACTACTCATAGCTTATTTGACTAGCTATCATCTTTTTTGAGTTCCCAAACACCCCTGCCCCATTGACTTTAAAGGAGAACTATGAGATGAGTGATTTCCACTCACCTCATAGTTCTAGCCGACCTGTAACAATGAGACTGTCACAGGTCGGCTCAGTAGATCAGGAGGTGAGCGAACACATACCGGGTTTGCTCAACTCTCGATCCTGTCACGGCTCTCTGTCGTCACAGGTGGAGGGGCTGGATTCCTCTCTCCCCGCTCCGATCTGCCAGCGCTGACTGGCGGAACGGACGGGGGATTGGGCGGGTACAGCTGGCTCTGCCTCTAGATAGGCAGAGCCAGCTGTCACTCACGCAGCTGGGCGGATCCCGACGTCCATGTCGGGATCCGCTCCGGCTGCGGCGTCTCAGTATACCGCGAGCTATAGCTCGCGGTATACTGAGCTTAGGGTAACGGGAGGACACTGGGTGGTGTCCTCCCGTTAGCCTAAGGAAAACTATGGGGAAAAACACTGACCCCATAGTTCTCCTTTAATACTCGTCTAGCAGTGTATCTGTATGGAGCTGGTGAACTGCCACCTTGGACATGGAAAAGAAGCAGCAATTGATACTTCAAGTTTTTTTTGCCAGAGTGTGGCCAAACCCAAAAAAAACAAACCTCTCCCATCATGCACCACTGGCAATAATCCTCCTAGTGGTTGACTGAGGAGGTACGAACATTCCTAATTCTAATTTGTGCGCACTATTACGAGGTACACTCCTCAGCAGCAGGCAGAGGCAAACAATCGCCAGAGCTTATGAGAAATATCAGAAAGCTGAACTATTAATCAAAATCAGACTGACTACAGCATGACAACTTCTAAATCTTAAATATACATTCCTACTTAAGGCAGGATGGCTACAATTATTTCTCATTTTTATGTTTAAAATATTTAGACAACAAAAAAAAGTATCTCAGCAACTTAGTCATGGTGAAGGGATTGGATAAGCAGCCTCCCAAAAACTGAGTAGAATTTAGACTATTAGACCAGCCTCCCCTCCCCTTTGTTGTCTACCATCATTATACATTTTAGGAGAATGTACAGTATTTACCATACTTATACAATTTAAGATAGCATTAATTTACTCAGTAGTGTTCTGCAAAAATGATACTCCTTGTAGATATTTCATTATAGTTTACTATTTCTGCAGTCTGCATCTCAATACCTAGTTGTGTAGTGTTACCTAAAAAATTACATTATGTGCTGACAAGTGTGAATAAAGCCCAAATTATAACAGCATTTTGTCTTTAAATTTCCCTTTGTGTCATTTCTCACCATTTCATTAAAAAGGTTTATTCATTTGGCCTGTATATGCAACCAAGACTATTATGAGTTAATTTGTTCCATTTTTTTAAGTCTTGCAAAAGATATTTTGCATCATTATGTGTCACTTAAAGGCTGCTGACTTTGTTGACCTACACCATTTCACACCTTCAATTACATTTGTCTGCTGCATTGGGGTGCCAGACGTGCACATTAGGCCAACAGAGCCCCCTCCTGTTTAACAGCAGAGTAGCACACTTCAAAATGTTATCGCATGAAAGGAAACCTGTTCTGAGTAAAATATGTAGTCAGCTATTGCTAACATCCTTCAGAAAACACTGGTCATCTGTCTGTCCTACTGGTCCTCTAGCTTTGGTAATTTTAACATCCCTTACCCTGAACAAGCATGCAAAATGTTAAGTCATAATTCCTGATCTGAATGTTTCTTTTGGTTCAATTACTGTGAAAGTATTTAACCATAAAGGTGCCCATACACTGCACGATTATCGTACGATAATCGTATGCGATCGGTTTTTCGTACGATAATCGAGCAGTGTGAACGGAGACGTGCGAGCGTTTCTACTGTACGGTCGCACGTCTTCTGTCGAACCAGCATGTTCGAAAACCAGCCGGGAATCGTACGATTCTTGGCTGGTTAGAACGGTGCTCGGAAGATATATGCTGAACGGGCCGGTGTGCGCACGCGCACACTGCCCGTTCAGCATTGCGGTCATCGGAAGCCCGCCCCTCAGGGGGGCGGGCTTGCGATGATCGAGAGTGCGATCTGCCTGTCCAAGATAGGCAGATTGTACGTTTTTTTAATCCCTTTACAACCATCGCAAGACTAAAGTCTTGCGATGGTTGTAGAGTGTATGGCCACCTTTAGATTGGCACAGCTAGCTCTATATAGCTCTAAGCATACTGTGATATTTGGGGGATTAGCAGGATCGCAAGACATAGGCTTTTTGGAATAACATAGTTCTTTATTTAACTCAGTACGGTTGTCAGTAGCAAAACAAAAGTCCTCATTCACAAACTCAAATGCTCCTTTTCAGATCAATAGAGTCCCAGAAAAAGAAATATACTTCACCCAGGAAAAACTTTAGCAGAGCAAAATACAATAGCACCTCTGGTCCCAGCCAGCAGTGAAGCTTTCTGACATGTATACCCAACAGTCATTCAGCAATCTCATCACTCTCTATCTTCCCTCTTTATCTTTTAGTTCCTTATCAGCCCATTACTGAAGCACAAAAAAAGGAGCTGTCCAGAATATATCCTTTATGGCCAGAACATTTCCCCCCACCTCCACCCGGATGAGGTGAAGGCACCAGTGGAGCCAAGACAATGGAGCATCAGCATCAGTTTACCTGATCTGTGCTTCACCACAAACCTGAATTCCTGGAGCATAGGGAACCATATCACCCTGGTGTTTGTCCCCTTATTTTGCAACATCCATATCAAAAGGAGCACGATAAGAGATAAGTCGGAATGTCCTTTCTAATACCGGATAATGATAGTGGTAATACCAGAGTGATTCTAGGGCCCAGTTAATGGCCAAACATTCTTGTTCTACTAGTGTAGTTTATCTCAGTTGTGGTTAATTTCCTACTGAGAAAGACCATGGGATGCTCCTCTCCATGGATGACTTGTTACAGAACAGGCCCTAGTTCCACATTGGAAGTGTCTGTCTGGAAGACTAATTATTTTGAGAAGTCGGTAGCCACAAGGACAGGATATTGATACAGTGCTTTACTTGAGCTACAGAAAGGTCCTTTCAGCATTCACGTTTAACTCCCTTAGCCAGATCAGTCAACAAAGCTGCTAAGTTGGCAAAATTGGGCACAAACGATCACTTTTGCGGACTCACTCTCCCGTGCTTTTTTCACTAGGTCAACCAATCCCTGGGGTTTCTTTCTATATACCAATTCAAAGGGCCACAAACCAATGGAGGCCTGAGGCACCTCACGTATAGCAAAAAGGAGTGCAAAAGGCAGTCCCAATTTTCCCCTTCTTTTCCCCAGGGTGTAGTGGCAAGGTGTCTACGGGCGTCCTAACTGGTTTATTAGCAGTTTTCAGTTCTCCATGGCACACCCATTATTGCAGGTTCACTGCCAGAGACTGCAGGTACCGGCCCATCAAGACCCTCCTTACCATTTGGGGTCCCATCAAGGTCTCAGGCTGCCGCCACCTAGTGACCAGCTATATGCATTTGGGAGCATGGCAGCAGATCTGATTGGTAGCTTCAACAGTGCACGTGCTGTGCTCTGACAGCCATTGTCACCTCCAGATGGGTTAGAATCTCCAGTCTCAAGCAGTCATAGACCCAAGTGTTCTCAGGAGTAGAATTGTATTATGCCTTTTGTGGGTCTTCTGATGAAAAGGAGCAGTTAGGCCAGCCCACACTTCTCATTCTGTGGTTCTCTAAAACATTGTCAGAAATGTACATGTCAGTTTTTGAAATTACTTCCTGTGGTGGTTGCCTGGTTGCCAGGTGCAACAATCATTGGCTCATGAGTTTAAGAAAGTACTTGTACTGCATCAAAGTTTTTATTTCTGCTGCTGTGGTCTCCCACAGGGCAGTTATCTGGACCTCTGTGTTCCTTTGCTGAGCCTCCATACTTTTCTATAGTGCTACATTGGCCAAGTGTTGTTCCCCGTTAGCCTGCTGAGTTACAGAATTAGCCACTAGCGATTGCTAGTTCTAGGTCAAAGAGGGCATCGGCACTTTAAATGTCAGGGTTTTTTGTTTTATCAATGCCTGCCTACCATCCTAGCACTAGTTATGATATTTGGGGGATTAGCAGGATTGCAGGACATGGAACAACAGTTCGGAAGGCTTGTCAGTGGAGCTTTTCTGACATGTATTCTCACAAGTTAAACAGGTACATCATTCCGCATTGAATTTAGTGATATCAGTGATTGAGTTCCCTAGTATTGCTCATGCTTCGACGTTCACCGTGTTATGTAACATGTGCAGTGCAATGGGCGCAATCGTCGGTTTTGCAGGTAGGCGCACCCGACGCATGTTTGTCTGCATGTTTGCGCCCCCCACTGCCACCTATCCTGGG
>NW_017308990.1:96995-99457 GCF_000935625.1 Nanorana parkeri
ACAGGATAGGGGGCAGCGGGGGGGGGGGGGGGCGCACACATGCAGACAGCATACAAGCGGCCGGGTAGTTCTATAGCCACTGGAATGCTTGTATGTAAACAGCCATTACTGGCTGTTTAATTTACAGTTAGTAAGCGGGGAAAGGACGCATTCAAGAAGCCAGTGTCTGGCCATTTAGTTACAACGGCCCGGACGGAAAATGGTTAAGTTACAACCAGAAGCTGAAAAGGCTATGTTTGACCTATGGTGGCTTCACATAAAGTGTATCTAATCCCAATAAAGAAAATGTAATATATTACAGCTTACCAGTCCTTAGATGTGGTTGCTGCATTCGTTTTCATTTTGCTTTATTTTCACCTGGTGTTTCTGTCATTAACACACTTCCTGTGCTAGGGTGACAGCACTCAAGACCATTCTTTACCAATGGAGAGGTAGTGTTGTCAGCATAGGACAGCACTACCACCATCTCTCCTTCCTCTCTTCTCCATAACATGGAGGAGGAGCTCTTAGTCAGAGAAAGCCAGGAACAATATAACTAATAACATTGCAACAGATATTTGAACGTGTGGGAAAGAAGTGCTGGACCGGAGTCGTTATTCTCTTGTTGTTTTTCAACCAACAGTAGTTATGTGATGTATTGTATTGTATTGTAAAATGTGTGATCTGGCTAACAGGTAGTCAGCTTCCACAATCCAAAGGACCTCACCGGTATCCTTGGCTTGATACAGTAGATACACAGTAGATGTAGGAAATGAAATGCGACAACAATTAAAATAGTCCAGATACTGGACTTTATTCCATAGGGGTCAGGGGGCATTCAAGTAGAGAAGCCAATGCATGTTGGGGGTCCAAACCCCCCCCCCTTTCATTAGGGCTTAATAAAAGAAATCATGTATGTGGACTACAATCCCTGCATCTTGAAAGATGTAGTGCTTTGTGATGGGAACACTTCAGGCTTGTCAACAGCTGGTTCAGCAGCCAAAATAGCTGCTGACAAGCCTAAGGTACTCCCACATTGGCTTCTCTACTTGTATGTTCCCTGACCCTAATGGAATAAACTTTTATCTGGACTATATTAATTGGTGTGGTGTTTCAATCCCTACATCTACTGTGTTCAAGATTGCAACAGAGATAGAGAGCACAGGAAGTGATCAGCTGCCAAGATTTTTGGCAGGATAAACAGATCTTTTTTTGCAGTTATTGAACAGATAAAGCAAAAATTGTATATTTAGTAGATCGAAAGGGACCAAATAAGAGAAGTTCATTGTTAGGATCACATACCCTTTAAATAATACAGTTAGTGTGCAAATGGTGCAATCTTTAACAAGTTGGTTTAAAGAGAAATTGAAGCAAAGAAAACAAAACTCTGTAAAAAAAAATCACGTACTGACACGTGATACTAAAATGAAAAAGCAGAACAGCTCAGCATTTTGCAAATGTTTGATGACCCATCAAACATTTGCAAAATGCTGAGCTGTTCTGCTTTTTCATTTTAGTTCCCTTTTCTATCCCTTAAAATCATGTCACATGTATTTAAGTTCCTCCCTGTCAATGTTCACAGAAAATTGGGAAACCATTCTTCCTGTTATGCTTGCAGATTGCCTCTGTCCCTTGTGTGTATGCAAAGCACAACAACCACATTTAGTACACATATAAGGTACGAGGGTGAGTCAAAAATTATCCGCTCTCTGGCTGTAGAATTTTTTTCAATAAACTTTTAGAAAAGACAAATACATAATTTGTCTACATAATCTATTTGCTTTTAATATACCTGTCCATCTGTCAACAAGCTTTCATATTCGAGAATGATGTGAAACCTCGCGCCACTACTCTAATCAAGTTAAGCAGCAGCTGAAATCTGTGTGGTCAGATATAACGTATAAAATTAATGGTAAAAGCCGCGCTGTGTGAATGAGACCGCAAAGTGTCAGATATAGTAGATACTGACCTTGAAATAATGTGATACAATGAGACTAATGCACTAAATGCACTAAATATTAACTGTCAATCAATGTGATGCAATGTGCAAAGAATACCGACAAGAAAAACGCATGTGTGTAACTTGCACTCCAGTGAAAATAATAAATGGTTAAAAAATGTCCATTTTTTATGGACATATTTTACATTCCATATTTTACATTCCATTTTTTACAAAAATGTCCAGCGCGGCGCACTGTGCTGGAGGTTCCCATTAGGGGGTCAAGTGCCTCAGCCCAGACAGAAGATGCTCCGCTGGCAGGAGCTCTGCTCACTTCACTGGATGATGCTGCATGGGAGGAGAGGGGGTGTTCAATATCTTCATCCTCCTCATCCTCCTCTCCCAGCTCTAGCGGCCTTACTGTCTGCCTTTCCCTCTGATGCACCCTGTCGATCAGTCTGTCCCGCCATGTGGTCAGAGCTTTGCACTGCACAGCCATTTTGCCCTTGATGCGAGGGTCACACATGGCAGCCAGCATCAGTTC
>NW_017308990.1:99790-100330 GCF_000935625.1 Nanorana parkeri
GTGAATTCCACCGAGTCGAAAAAACATCCTGTTTTAGGCAGTGTTCAGGAAGGCCTGCCTTCCTCTGTTCCGCCCTGAGTAGGTGACTGTCCTTCACGCTCCGATGGAAGTGGCCAGCCATTTTACGACATGACTCCACCACTTTTGACAGCCTTCCGTGGACACCAGAACTAGCCTCCAACAACCGAAAGCTGTCGGTTACCACCAGGTGGAGAATGTGGGATGAGCAACGTACACCCACAAAACTGCCATCCCTTATAGCCTTGACCATGTTGCTGCCTCCATCGGTGACAACATAGCCAATCCTATAGTTGCTGCTGTCTGCCTGTCCAAACCACTGCGCCAGCATTTTCTGCAGGGCATTAAGGATGTTCCGGGCTGTGTGCTTTTCGTCAAGCACCTCAGCGTGCAGGAGGAATGACCGGTGCCCCTGTTTGTCAACTGCTGCTGACGAGGATCTGGATGTTTGAGCTACATCCTGGGACACCTTGGCCTGCCACCAATGTGCCGTCAGGGACAGGTAGGCGTGCTGGCCACTAC
>NW_017308990.1:102015-113033 GCF_000935625.1 Nanorana parkeri
GCCATGTGGTCAGAGCTTTGCACTGCACAGCCATTTTGCCCTTGATGCGAGGGTCACACATGGCAGCCAGCATCAGTTCAGGGCAAGAGTCTGTCATATCCTGTGTACGCCTGCCTAATTCTTTCATCAATGTGTTGATCAGAGCCAGCACATCAGGATGAGGGCCACCACCAGGCAATGGTTCCGCAGCCGACTTGAACCGCTCCAATTTGCTCTGAATGAGGCTGAAGAGGGGGAGCACCTGACCAATGCTAGCATCCTCACGGCTCAAATGTTCCGTAATAGACCGGAAAGGTTTGAGGACTGGCACAATCTGCCCAATTATGACCCAGTCCTCCCTGCCTAAAGGTCTCTCTATGCCAATGTTATGATCGCAGGCCATGGCATGGAGAGCCTTCTGCTGCTCAAGGATGCGCTCGAGCATTGCAAGGGTGGAATTCCACCTAGTCGAAAAAACATCCTGTTTTAGGCAGTGTTCAGGAAGGCCTGCCTTCCTCTGTTCCGCCCTGAGTAGGTGACTGTCCTTCACGCTCCGATGGAAGTGGCCAGCCATTTTACGACATGACTCCACCACTTTTGACAGCCTTCCGTGGACACCAGAACTAGCCTCCAACAACCGAAAGCTGTCGGTTACCACCAGGTGGAGAATGTGGGATGAGCAACGTACACCCACAAAACTGCCATCCCTTATAGCCTTGACCATGTTGCTGCCTCCATCGGTGACAACATAGCCAATCCTATAGTTGCTGCTGTCTGCCTGTCCAAACCACTGCGCCAGCATTTTCTGCAGGGCATTAAGGATGTTCCGGGCTGTGTGCTTTTCGTCAAGCACCTCAGCGTGCAGGAGGAATGACCGGTGCCCCTGTTTGTCAACTGCTGCTGACGAGGATCTGGATGTTTGAGCTACATCCTGGGACACCTTGGCCTGCCACCAATGTGCCGTCAGGGACAGGTAGGCGTGCTGGCCACTACCAGCACTCCACAGGTCAGTGGTCAGGTGCACTGCCTGTCCACCTGCCCTTCCAATCTCCTCCTTGAGCAGCCCTACACAAGACCTGTATAAGGCTGGCACCACAGTTTTGCTAAAGGTCTTCCGTGACGGCACACGGTACTGTGGTGCAACAGCCTGCATCAATTCCCTGAAGGGCTCACATTCCACCAGGTATCGTTGGGTCTCGCGGCAGCCTAATTTACCTGAGAGAGCTGCCGGGTGGAGAGGGAGGAGGGGCCGAGGTGGCATCGGAGGCGGGGCTAGGGCTGAGTGAGATACAGGCCGGCTGGCTGAGCTGTGGGTGGCTGGGGGGGCTTCAGGTAAGTGGAGGATCACATGTGTGCAGGGAAAGGGTTCCTGCACAGTCCACCATAGATCCTGCACAGCCCACCTGAGAGTCCCAGATGGGCTCTGCCGGGTCTGTGGTGGGCTCTACAAGGTCTCAGGTAGGCTATTTGGGGTCTATGGTGGGCTCTACATGGTCTCAGGTGGGCTATGCGGGATCTGCAGTGGGCTCTACAAGGTCTCTGGTGGGCTATGCGGGGTCTGTGGTGGGCTCTAAAAGGTCTCTGGTCGGCGATGCAGGGTCTGTTGGGGGCTCTACAAGGTCTCAGATGGGCTTTACGTGGTCTGTGGTGGGCTTTGCAGGGTCTATGTCGGGCTATGTGAAGTCTATGGTGGGATATCTTGGGTCTGTGGTGGGATATGTTGGGTCTACAAGGTCTCAGGTGAGGTCTACAAGGTCTCAGGTGGGCTATGTAGGGTCTATGGTGCTCTGCGTGGTGTCTGTGGTCGGTTCTACAAGGTCTCAGGTGGGCTAAGCAGGGTCTATGGTGGGCAATGCAGGGTCTGTTGTGGGCTATGCGGGGTCTATGGTGGGCTATACAGGGTCTATACGGGTCTGTGGTGGGCTCTGCAGGGTCTCAGGTGGGCTGTGCAGGATCTATGGTGGGCTGTGCAGGATCTATGGCGGGCTGTGCGGGGTCTGTGGTGGTCTTCCAGATCTAAGGTGGGCTCCGCGGGGTCTCAGGTGGGTTCTGCGGGTCTATGGTGGGCTTTGCAGGGTCTTAGACTGAGACCCTGCAGAGCACATAAAAGATCCTTTACAGCCCACCTGAGACCCTGGCTTCCCTGCTACGCTACTAACGCAACCTGTCAGAAGCTGGATACAGCTACTGACAGGTTACGCAAAATGTCTTAAACAGGAAGGGGTGAGGCAAATTTAGATTGGGGGGTGCCCAAAGGTCTTGCCAAGGGCAGCACAAACCCTAAATATACCACTCTCCAGGGGTGCATGAAATGTAGGAGTAATAAAGGCCATCTTTGTCATCTCAGGTTCCCAGCACAGGTACGTGACATATTGACTGACAACGATGAAAACCTTTGTTCTATCAACTCAAATCTCTTTGCCTTAGAGACTGGTATTCTATTCTGAGTGGATATCCTTACTTGTTTCAATAAATTATTTATATCTACTTCCTTTTAGAGATATCAGTTCTCACTTTCTTGCTGTACACACTAGATAATCTATATTTAATATACTACTGCTTATATTTTTCTTTTATTTGTAATAAGTATCCTCACTCTCTTTTCATTCAGGTTCTTGCTTTTAAACTATTCAAGTTTGACCTAGTTGTGTGTTTAGGTGGACCTTTACCCCTTTTCTCTTGTAGACTAAAACATATTTTACTCTTCAATTGATTCCATCCATCCATTTCTCAGTACTAAACAATCGGCCCCTTGTTGTACCATAACACCAAACAAAATTTACTTTTACTCATTTCAGAAAACGTGTTTTCACACATTTGCTATGTCACTTTGTGGAGGGCCCAGGTTGAAGCTGTCACAAAGGTGGCTTTCTTCATCTCACGTGTGGATCTCTGCACTTCCTTCAGAGTTGGCCTCCTGGTTGCTTCTCTTAGGCATGGTTCCCACCTGGGCATATTTCAGTGCGTTGTCGCGCTGAAAAACGCCCTACGCGCGAAATCGTACTTGAGCTTCTTTGGGGCAGATTTCAGCGCGTATCCATTGGACTTCTAAATAGAGATTTCATAAACGCGCGTTTTGTGGACAGAAAATCAAGCTAAAACGCGCATATTAGGAACGCCCAGGTGTGAACCCAGCCTTACTATTGCCCTTCTTACCCAGGTGTCAAGTGTTGATGGATGGCCTTCCATAGACAGAGTCATGGTTGTGCTACATTCCTTCTGTTTATCAATAATAGATTTAATAATGCTCTGTGAGATGTTCCAACTTTGGGAAATATTTTTTAAAACTCAAGGCTTGATTGATTGGTACTATATCTCTGGAATGCTCATCTGTCTTTTTTGGTCTTTATTATGTACTCAAAGTCTGCACTATTTTTTTTTAAACTTAGGTATTTATTTTGAGATCACTTTAGTAGTTGATGCTATTCAGCTACTTATGTGACTTTTAAAGGCAGCTGGTTCCAACAGAGATTATGTAGAGAGGTTTCATATTTATGCAACACTATTCAGTATGTTATTTGTAAATAAAGCATTGTAAGTTTCCCACTTTGACATAGAACCATTGTTGTGTATCGGCAACCTAAAATCCAAAACAAATATGTTCCAGGCTGTAACCTATGAAATGTAGAATACTTATGTAAAACACTGTATATTCCAAGATAGATAAAGCCCTGCTTTCTTTTACAGCACCTGTTAATTCTCTTATCTTCAGTATTCTCTTTAGTATAAATACTGAAACAAGAAAACTATTGCGTAGCATTTGTAATTCTTAAACTTCAGATTAGCAAATAATATTTTACACTGGGACTCGATTGAGGACATTTTCAAGGTCAGTGAACACTAACAGCCAACTGTCAGCTACATCTTATGCCCTGGCTGCATTCCAGCTTAGCAGGATAACGGAACAATATTGTACAGCAGACAGCAAGAGCTGCAAGACATGCTGAGATACAGTACAATTACATAAGGCAGCAAACTGCTTAACGTGCTCTTTTTTTTAACTAGATAGATGCAAACAATATTGTTGGTTACTTAGAAAATACTGATAGGCACGTTTCTAATAAATTAGACAAAGGTTAACTTTTGCTATGGTATGGTATAAATCAGACAGGTTATGGTCAGGTGAGTAAAAGGACCCAAAAAGCTCCTCATTAATCCATTGCAAAACACAGCAGAGCCTTCTTAAAATAGAAGGTATTTACAAGCCATCACAAATCCAAAAAATAAGGGGCTTATTTCTTCTTTACCGATAGTGGCCAGAGCCATGCAAATCATGCCTTTATGCCACTGGTCCGACTGTACATCCAGAATGACTGGTTTACAGCACGTATACAACCAAATTTGAGAGAGCCATTTATTCCAACTACAGCTATAAAATAATATTTATGGACACGCGCATATTGGTCTATGGTCTGAATGTCACTACATCATATGGCATAAAGTTTAGAAGCTGTGACTGCCATATTCATGAAAATGTTTGAGTGTACAACTGTACATATTATATAATATTCCTTCCTTTGGAACTCTAGGCAAAAATTACAATCAGGATCTCAATTATTTTATGCACTAAGGCCATAAATCAGGAACCTTGCAAGGATTAATGTTTGGTTAAAAACAATAACCTTTTTATTAGTATTTTAACATGCCACTGGGGATTGTGAAGTGCCAAGATTCATATTTAATTAAAGTTAAAAAAAAATGTTTCCAAATTAAGCTGTATGCACTGCAAACAACTTTATTGGCAGTGCAAATACTGCTATTACCATGCATTTTACACAGATATTTGCTTCAAATAAAATGAAAATATAATGGCAGTATTTCTCATTTTTACTCTCCTTCATATGTGAGAAAATCTCTGCATGTGAATTATTTTATTACTATTTTTAAATATAAAAAATAAGTTTATTTTTGTATCACTCTTGTAATTTTGTATCACCCCTGCATATACCCCCAGAAAGTGTCTGAAGGCACCCAAGATTACATTTTGTTTAACTCTTTTGTGACCATAAGTCATTAATGCCCAGATGCCAAGGCCAAATTTAGCAGAGAAAGCACATGTCGATTAAATAGCAATAACTCTATGTCTTATATATATACTGTGTGTGTGTGTGTATATATATATATATATATATATATATATACAGTATATCGCTACCGGGGTCGATACAGGGCAGTACTCGTGAAAATGCCCCGATGCTGAAGGCCGATACTGGCCCTTTAAATTTTTTAATCGGATCGACCACCTCAGGTCCCTCGCTTGTGGGGTCCTGAGGCAGCCTTCCGGGGACCTGGCACTAGCTGTCTTTAACGCTGCCTGCCAGGTCCCACGTCTCCTCCTCCTGTGATTCCTGGTGCAGGCACTGCTCCAGCCAGCCCCACACCACAAATATAGCCTCGGAGCGGGCACGTGACCAGCACCCGCTCCGTTCGGCTCACTACAAATGGCCTCAGCACAGCATCTGTCAGTAGCGCTGGATAGACCCAATAGGCAGCCTGGTGACATCTGGACACAGCCCTGGTGACATCTGGAGTCCAGATGGCACCAGGATGTGTCCAGATTCTGGATGCAACCTGGTGAGATCTGCACACGCAGTCTGGTGAGAAACCGCCCTAAAATCATTAGTCTGTATTGTTGTAGAAAAAATGTCACATGTCCCTTTAAGAAAAAGTATCGGTAATTGGTATCGGCTAGTACATGAGGGACAGTACTTGAAAAAGGTGTGTGTGTGTGTAATAAACTAATCAGAAAAAGAACGATGTTGCTTTTTTCTATGGAGCCCGACAGAGAAGGTCGCGCTACCGTCGCTGGATCATCGATGAAACGTCACCACGAAAGTCGCGCTATCCCGGCTGCTGCAAAGGTATGTCGCTACATGTGAATGGGGCCTTAGAAAGTGTTCTGACATCCAGACTGATATGTCAGTTAGTAGATGAGCAAGTACACTGAGGGGGTGAGGTGTGGAGTAGAAAGATATTTGATTGTCATTGGCATAAATATGGTATTGGAAGCCATGCAAGGTTATCAACTGACCAAGAGAGGAGGTGTAGATAAAGAAGAGAAGGGGTCCAAGGACAGAGCCTGGGGGGACCCCTACAGAAAGAGGAGGGGAGGAAGTTAGATTTGTAGGTGACACTAAAGGAGTGCTTAGATAGGTAGGAGGAGAACCATGAGAGAGCAGAGCCTTGGAGGAGGGGGTGGCCAACTGTGTCAAAAGCAGCAGAAAGGTCTAATAGCAAGAGTAAGGAGTAGAGGTCATTATTTTTAGCAGTTAGTAAGTCATTAGTAAATTTTAGGAGGGCAGTTTCAGTGGAATGTTGGGGGCGAAGGCCAGACTGTAAGAAGTCAAGGAGGTTGATTTAAGTGAGGTGGTTGTAGATAAGGTGTTCTAGGAGTTTGAAAGTGAATAGGAGTAAGAAGGGCATATTGCCGAGTAATAAGTAGTGCTAGGTTTGAAGTACTGCTTAGCTCATAATATAAGATCACCCCATGCATTTGAAATTTCCACAGGAATTGAATGTCAGGCTGATTCATTAATTAGCCAGAGGCTGTGCGATCATTGGGCGGCATATACGGCCGTATAATAGCAAATCCCTTGTAATGCTGCAGTAGAGCCAATCACTCCAAGACTAGTCATAATGGAGAATTTTTCTCTGATTGGTCGGTTTCCAGTCTTATACCCCACTCTCAGGGAAAGCAAGCTATGATTCTGATGATGGGGGGCTTGCCCCTGAAACACGTCAATCTTGGCTGACTGCGGCCGGTGGATGGTGATGTGACCGGAGGATGCGTGTTACATAGGCGGGTTGATACCATGTTAGGTTAACAGACAGTGTGGCCTCTTGTTTGTTGTTAAAGCCTGATGAAAATGTTTGCTTGTGAGCACATTTATCCCTTGTTTTATTTATCTTAATAAACGATTTTACACATGGACGTGGCGCTCTGTTCCCTTTTGTTTTTTTATTTATTGTGATACCATAGTATCTTTTCATCCTGTCACTGATATACCTAAAACAACGGGTTTTGCCTACTTTCTTAACAGATTTGGCCATTTACTTCTGTGCATTAGCAAAACATTTACACTACTCTATCAGCTTTTCTGTTTCCTTGTATCGCCTATATTCTGATTTATTTTCTTAGGTTTCTACTTACGCTTGAAGCATAGGTGTGCACACGGGGTGTGCCTGGGCACACCCTGATCAGGGTAGCTGATAGTGGGGTCCTATGGAGGAAAGTCTGACCAGGCAACAGCCCATTCACTTCTATGGAGGACCAAGAATAAATAGCTTAGAAAGCCCACCTAAAAAGCATGCACCTAGCACAGCCCGACTTCATAGCAGAAGCAACACTGATAAGCATGCCTAGACCAGGACAGGTAGAGAAAGTAGCGGTAGCGGAGAGGAGCAATCAATCCCAGCTGTCATGGCTGGACCCTGTCTCTTGGGCTAAGAGGGACTCCCAGAGAGTGAGAGAGGAAGAGACAGGCAGTGTACAGGAGCAGAGCAGGGCTGCAATCAGAAACTCTGGGTCCCCCAAAGAGCTTTAGGCCTGTAAAGAGCCTCCCTGATGGTGGCCCTGGTTGCAGGCTAGCTGGTAAGTGTGCTAAAAATGTTTGTGTTTGTATGGTGAAAGGCGCTTCCATGTGCACCTTACATTGAAAGCTAGTTATAAATTGTGCGGTTGTCATATTTGTTTTCTTTAGGGACTGGGTCACACACTGGTTTGAAAAGTGCCACAATGCAGAGCCCAGTGGCCAAAGGTCACATTCCAGGCTTGTGCAGCAGGGTCCAGGCACAGCATCCAGAGCAGTGTCTGAAGATATTCCTATCCAGATCGCTGCTGTGTAGAAACTAGCTCGACTTGATTTAGGCAAGAAAAAAATATATATATCTACAGTGTACAGAGTATCTTGATTGAAGAAAAAAAATAAAAATAAAATAAAACAAAGAACAAAAAGGCTAGAGTATTTATGAGCAGAGCTAAGGAAAAGGCAATAAACCAACTAAGACACTAGCAATAAAACGGAGGCATGACGATTAAAGGCTGGCCTTAAACATTTTTTTTGTTTGCCAAACCTCCTGTAGGCAGCAAAAAAAAAAAAACACTGGCAAGAGCACCTTACTACCGAGAGTCTGATCACAACAGATGGAGGGTGACTCAGCAGTGACTTCCTTACAGATTTTTTCTGGCGACCCTAGCCCCTCTGCCCCAGATGAGTCCAAAGCCATCATTGCAGCTGGTCATAAACCCTTCAGTGTTCAAACATCAGTGTTATGGTGTTTGTTAGCCTGTATCGGGCCCTGAATCAGGTCAAAAACATCCTTGGAGCTCCTCAAGGAGTGACAGAAGTCCAAGTACCAGAGAAACCTACTAAAGCCTTGTTAGATTTAGAAGACAACTTCCATCCTATGGATGAAACAGGATAAAAAGAGGGACGCCAACCCTCTATTGATATACTTGCCAAAATATACGAGTGTGGCTGTACACACTCGGTCATCACCTGGCTAAGATACCATGGATTAAGACCTCTCAAGAAGGAGGGCGTACATACATACCTATGTGTACACTCACACCCAGACACCAAGAAGGTGCAGAGTTATTTGAGATTTGTCTAGGACAGCTGTACTTAGGTTCTTGATCAAAGCCTGTCAATTCCAGGACTTCTGACCTTTACAGAACCCAAGGGCTCACTGGTTAAGTAAGTTCTACCTAGCCAGTTAACTCCTACGTTTAAAAATGTATTTGATCATTCCCAGATTTTTGAGTTGTTTTTTGCGCCAACGAATGCACTCACAATCTCAAGAGTTGAAACATAGAAATTTGTCAAGTGGCAACCAATATTAACAGGGTGTTTACACCTTCATTACATGTGCTCTCAGCACCCTGTCTTTCCCAACAAAGAAAAACAGTGCAGCAGTTTTGTAGACATTACTGGGCCTGACCTGTACTGCATAGTGCCAGAAGGCAAGACAAAGCAACTGTGAGATCAAACAAATGTCACGTGGCTGGCCTATGATCCTAAGGTTTGACACTCCTCCGATACTATAGACAGAATAGAGAAGCTGATGTATGTAGATCCTGTCTGTGTGAGGGAGATATGACCATAGACACTCCGTCCCATGCATGCCCCTCTTTGGCGATACGCAGATCTGGCAGAAAAGCTTGGCCCTAAAGAAAAACAATTTGTCAATGCAGGAAGCACTCTTAGGGTATTTTGGCTTCAGCTGGCAGGGGCTTATCCTCTGAGGCCTATACTTATGCCAAAAAAGGGAAGGGCTCAGAGCCTGCCACCCGAGACCAAGCTGCACCCCCCTGGAGAGAGACTCATTGGGTGGTGCATCACGTAAGCCAACTACCCCTTGCCCCACCGAAGTAGGCCCCCAGAGCAAGAAGGGTACAGGTAGGGGGACTTGTCAACTGTAGACCCGCCTACCTTGGAGCTGGCGCTTTGAACCCCCAGAATGGGAGAAGCAGCCTGTGATGAAGAGTCCAACGGTGTGCATCACCCTTCCTGTTTGGACTCACGCTCCTGCTCCACCTGCTTGCCGATGTGGATTGTTGACAAGGCACAGTATTCGTGTCCTGCTGTGATGATGGTTGAGGATGGTTGCCATCTCCTTCCATTATCGGGGGGAACCTCCGAGCAAACATTTTTTGTAAGGACTCTGGGGGAATCAGTCCTGGGTAAAAAAGCACAGGTCCACTGTCCTGCGAGTGAGAGCCGCATGCCTCAGGAGGCCCCTGCTATCTAGCACGATAGGCCTGGAGTAAAATAACAAATGTTGCGATGCTCCTGTTCGGCCAGAGGAAACACAAAATACTGAAGTGGTAAGGAGGGACCGCCCTTTTTATTCTAATTGTGGATGATGTGTTTCCTGTTTCAGGTGGGAGGATCCCATCTCTCAAAAGGCTGCCCTGGACGATGACTGGGGAAAAAGCACCGAAAATGTAATCCTGGGACATGTCCTGTTAATGGTGGAGTACTTTCCTGGAGCTCTGTACAGCTACATTTTTAGAGATTTTTTTAAATTATCCACCAACCTCATCCGAAAGACAGAGGACCCCACGGAACTGCTAGAGACCACCGCCAAGATCTACTCAACCTCTGCCTTCTCAGCAGCTGCCGAGCATACCTCTGGTAACAAGGCAAGTCCAAAGCACAGCATGGGTACACTCTCCCCTGAAACACAAGCCCACTGCCATCGCTGATACTTACTCAAGCACTTTCAAAGGAAGACTCATCCCCCAGTTGAACATAATCCAGTGACTAACCCATCTCCACATGTGGAGGGTGACTGGAAAGCGATTCTCCTTCAAATGTCCATGAAACGGGACAAAAACCATAGCAATCCTAGTCCTATGGTTTTGTTTTTTTTTTGCTCAACGCATGTCCCCTATGTGGCACTTTAGCTCTTCTTCCCTACTCACTTTGGTTTCCAGCCCTGCTTAAATTGGGAGGTGTGACTATGCATCTATTGGTCAGCACCGCGGTGTCCCTGGCCCAAATCAGACAGGCTGGGACACAATGCTATGGATCAAGATGGACCTCTGCTTCTGTGACTTTCAATTTACAGAACCCAGTGGTTTCTGGACTTGGTTTGTTTTTGGTGTGTGGACTGCACACCAGCTTTTACATGCCTCTGGTCTGGCGAGCGGTTCAACATACCCACAGTAACATCTCTTTGCAGCACCTTCCTGTGCTTTTACAAAAATCTGTCTCCTAGATAAGAAAGCCGATGAACAAGGCCACTGCTTGCTTGTGAAAGTGCAAATAGCTGACAACAGTAATCTTGGCCCATGTGTACCTGCCCAACTCAGATCAACTTATGTTCCTTAAGACTGTCATTCCACAACTTATTTTAAATCACCTTACTCATGGGAGGTGAATAATTTTGCAATAGTTGGTCCTCTTGATGTTTCCCAGCTTTTTCGTACCTGAAAATACATAAGCAGTAGACATGTGCACCAGCAAAAAATTAGTTTAGCTTAGTTTCGCTTTGAAAAAAAAAAATTAGTTTAGTTTCGTTTTGAAAAAAAAAAA
>NW_017308991.1:0-27491 GCF_000935625.1 Nanorana parkeri
GTCCATTCATTGCCATCAGGTTCCTTGGTGCAAGCAAAACCCTAGGTTATAAGTACACCTATCCAATGGTGTCGCATAATCTTTTCCAGTCCAAGGATATCAAGCCTTTTTCCTCTAATTTTCATAGTAGAACAACTAGCTTGTCCTACTATGCTGAAGACTAGTCTTGGTTTGAACACTTAAACAGGTGGATCAGGATCCAAATATTGCATATGGAATCACTATATTCATCACCTTAAGCCATCAACGGGCTATAGGATGCTGTGCCTGGCAGATGTGTATTCACATTACTCCACACCTGTACTTCATCGAATGTCTTGCGCACCAATATGTTATGTTTTTTATTATGTTTTTTCATAGATGTAGTGTCTGCCCATAGGTGTAGGAACTGCTCACTGCTGATGGAGGTACCTCCAAAAAAAACAAAAAAAAGGGTTTCAGCGCTGAACTCCCCAGCGTTTCCCGGCTGACACTATAAGCCACAGAGCCCTGGACGACAATTAATGTTTTCTTTTCCAGCAGTTTCCTGTGGATCAGCAGCAAGTGAGTTATCCAGATCTCATCCTGATGGTAATCCCTAAGAGCATAGAGTGCAAACACTCCTTGTCAAGAGAACATTCTAAGGAAGTAGAAATGGATAATGGAGTAATGTCTATTCTATTGCATATATGTTTCCTCAGTCCAAATGGATTCAGGTTCCTAAATGGCACCCACAATTATCCAGGTTCGGTGATGGAAATCATTTGCTTGTGGCTCATCTGTCCAGGGTTCCCTCTCTGGTAGTCTCTGACCCCGGAATCTTCTAGTCATCCTTAATATTCAGACCTTCTACAGCAGTTGCTACATCCAAACACATCCAGTGTGGCTCATTAATTGATAAGCCAGCTCTTATGGACTTGCGCAAGGATTCACTCTTCAGAAGAGTCTCTTCTTTCCCTTGGAATCTACAAGTAGTGCTGTATATGTTCTTCCTTCCTCGACTTAATCTAGCTCACACTTACTCAGTGTGGACAGCAACATGTAGAATAGTTTCCCTTCGGTAATCTCCTCGGTGAGGAGTGTGTTGGATAGTCAAGATTGGGCTGCAACCACCTTCTTGCAACTATTTCACAGACAAGGGAGTCCTAAATATCTCTCTCTCCCAGCATCTTCCGAAGGTTGGAAGATCCTTCCATCTAAATAGTACATCAATGTTGCCAGTATTCCAGTATAAAGTTTTTATTTCAGCTCATGCCAGCAATGTGGCTGCTATGCTGGGGAAGAGCATGGAGGTTATTCAGGTCGATCTGTTCATCTTTCTGGTGGTTTTGGTAAGTGGCACTCTGTGTGCACTAGGTCACATGCATTGTGCCTGGTCAAGCATATGGAGCCACAGATCAATCTCTGGGTTCGCTATTCCGCAGACTGTCATCCCTACGGATAGAATTCAGTGATGTACCTCCAGAGTTATTCTGGAAGGCAGTAACCTGCCATATGTTCCTGTTCCATTACAGGGTCTATCCAGGAGTAGATCCATAGGGAAGTTGGTTCTGAATGTGGTACAAATAATTTATTATCTCAGAATTACCCTCCCTGTTTGTGTGATCGCTATATCCCATTGTGTGCTGCCATGTACGGTATCAGGAAAACGGAAATTTGAATACTTACCTATCTGTAATTTTCCTTTCCTGATGCCAGTACATGGCAGCATACAGGACCCTCCCATGGCGTTCGCATTGAGTACTTGTTACGAGAATGGTGGCCTTGGGAGGCGGGCTTTAATTTATAGTATAACTGGTCCTGTGATTGGGCTGGGGGCGGAGCCATACCCATTGTATGCTGCCATGTACTGGCATCAGGAAAGGAAAATTACAGATAGGTAAGTATTCAATTTTCCGTTATATATTCACAGTATCTCACAGAAGTGTAAATATTTTATTATATAATTTCATGTGACGACACTGAAGAAATGACACTTTGCTACAATGTAAAGTAGTGAGCGTATATCAGTGTACATTTGCTGTCCCCTCAAAATAACTCAACACATAGCCATTAATGTCTAAACTGCTGGCAACAAAAGTGAGTACACCCCTAAGTGAAAATGTCCAAATTGGGCCCAAAAGTGTCAATATTTTGTGTATCCACCATTATTTTCCAGCACTGCCTTAACCCTCTTGGGCATAGAGTTCACCAGAGCTTCACAGGTTCCACTGGAGTCCTCTTCCACTCCTCCATGACGACATCACGGAGCTGGTGGATGTTAGAGACCTTGCGCTCCTCCAACTTCAGTTTGATGATGCCCCACAGATGCTCAATAGGGTTTAGGTCTGGAGACATGCTTGGCCAGTCCATCAACTTTACCCTCAGCTTCTTTAGCAAGACAGTGGTCGTCTTGGAGGTGTGTTTGGGGTCGTTATCATGTTGGAATACTTCCCTGCGGCCAAGTCTCCGAAGGGAGGGGATCATGCTCTGCTTCAGTATGTCACAGTACATGTTGGCATTCATGGTTCGCTGTAGCTCCCCAGTGCCGGCAGCACTCATGCAGCCCCAGACCATGACACTCCCACCACCATGCTTGACTGTAGGCAAGACACACTTGTCTTTGTACTCCTCACCTGGTTGCCGCAGCACACGCTTGACGCCATCTGAACCAAATAAGTTTATCTTGGTCTCATCAGACCACGAGACATGGTTCCAGTAATCTAAGTCCTTAGTCTGCTTGTCTTCAGCAAACTGTTTGCAGGCTTCTTGTGCATCATCTTTAGAAGAGGCTTCCTTCTGGGACGACAGCCATGCAGACCAATTTGATGCAGTGTGCAGCGTATGGTCTGAGCACTGACAGGCTGACCCCCCCCCCTCCCACTCCTTCAACCTCTGCAGCAATGCTGGCAGCACTCACACGTCTATTTCCCAAAGACAACCTCTGGATATGACGCTGGGCACGTGCAATAAACTTCTTTGGTCGACCATGGCGTGGACTGTTCTTTTTTTTTTTTAAATCAAGAATCAGCTTTATTGTACACAGAAATGATACAATGATATAAGGAGACAGTGTCTCAACAACACAACAGTATCTGCAATACACATCCGGGGTAGGGAGGTACAATCGTCACATTGAATGTAGTGAAAACATGAGAGGGCTAACCAGCCCAGCATAGCAGACGTTATATGGCCATGATGACCTTATGTATCACAGTTAAACAGTAACCGGAAAACAGCAAACAGTATGTTCTAGCACGGCCGCAGGTATTGGGACAATCGGCATCGGTAAGCAAACTCAGATTGGTTGACAGTTTCTGCCACTCAGAGACATATATAGCAAGGGTTTGCTTATGCCTGGTATCAACGGGGATAGACTAGAGTGGGGGATGTGGGTTAGGGTAGAGAGGAAAGGTAGATAGAGTAAGTCAAGGGGGAGGAAGCCAGAGGGAGGGGAGTCAGGGGGGGTAAGGAGCAGCAAGGTTGTGGGTCCAGAAAGTAGCATTCCAGTCCAGTCCAGTCAGTAGATGAAATGTCACCAGAACAAGTGTCTCCATTGGAAGATTTCTCCTTTTTTTATGTTCTGGTGACAAATCCAAATTTTGGAATACCCTAACATTGGTGATCAGGACAGAGAGAGAGTGAATCTCTCTAAACAGGGACACAGACAACAATGCTAACTTGATTAGTCAATTCACATTAAAAAAGTTGCCTCTTTAGTTGTACTTTCACTCTTGGTACACGTGTTCCTAAATCCATATATCATATTACTTACAACAAATTACTCTAAAGAAATGCAGTGTGTGAACAAACAAGATTTCAACTATCAACTATGGGTGACAAGGCACTGTCAAAATTTCGCCGGGATAAAGTTGTGGACAGGCACAAGTCAGGAGATGGATACAACATTTTTTTCAAAGGCTTTATCAAAGGCTGCAAAGCAACAAATGTGATTATTTTAAAGGGGGGTGATTCTTTTCTATACACACTGTATTACCCAAATTCACATGCATCAAGCGAGTGTTGGATTAGTTTAATTCAGTCTTCTAGCAGGCAATTTCATGTCAAATTCTGTACAGAACGCACACCACCTTATTTAAGGGCCTGTTCACACCAGATGCAGTGCGTTTCGGCCTGATTCTGGCCAGAACGCACTGCCTCACTTTTTTGTGGGGCAGGAGGGGGCCTGGCAGGCCATTGAAGTGAATGGCACCGTAGCCACGCCCTCCGGCCGCAATGCTATTGGCCGCACGGGATCACAAGACACATAATGCCTGCAGTCCGATCTGGTGTAATCAAAATTGTGCTTGTAGCATTTTGATCGCCCCGGACCGCAGGCATAATGTGCCTTGCGATCCCGTGCGGCAGATCACATTGCGGCCGGAGGGCGTGGCTACGGTGCCATTCACTACAATGGCCCGCCATGCCGCCTCCTGCCCTACAAAAAAGTGAGCCGGCTGCAATGCGAGGCAGTGCGTTCTGACCAGAATCGGGCCGGAACGCACTGCATCTGGTGTGAACGGGCACTAATAGAGCACAATGCTTCATGTTTCTTTTGGAAAAACTTTGACAGCTTTTTCTTTGAGTGATCTGCATTCAAATATTGCTCTCAAATTTAAACAAATCTGTTATGTTCTTCCGTGGCTCCAGACATGACTCCCTGTGTATTGTGGTTCAAGGAATATTTTTCTGGGGGAGAGGGGTAGTTTATAGTGGATAGCCACTCTCAACTGCAATTTCTTTTTGGAAACTACAGTCTGATGGTAGAAAGCTATGGACATGTATTTATGAACTGGAATCTGGATTTTGTTTTAAATGCAGAAACATAACAAGCTGAATTAAATGCTTAAAGGAGATAACTTGGGATAACTTTTTTCCCCATAGTTCTCTTTAGGGTCACCGGAGGACATATACTAACATCCTCCAGTGATCCAAAACACAGTATATAGTGGGCTATTGCCCACTGTATGCTGAGAGCGCCGCAGTCAGGATGGATTCTAACAATACTGTCGAAATCCACCCCACTGGTTGATTGACAGTGGGCTCTGCCTATCTAGAGCCAGCAATGCCTGCCCCCTCCCGTCCCTCCAGGCAGCGCTGGAGGATCAGAGGGGGGGGGGGTCCCTTTGGGGAGCTTTTTTTCTGCAGGGAAATGATGAAAAAAAAGTGAGCGAGCATCGGTATGTTTTTGCTCACTTCCCAATAAATAGAGCCGACGTGTGACAGTTTCAATGTCACACGTCGGTTCTAACTATGGGGATGAGTGTAATTCTCTCATCCCATAGTTGAGAGAGGGAAGGGAGTTATAATTTTTTGGCCTGGTTCATAAAGGAGAATAATTAGTGCTCTCTTCTCTTCTTTATAAACCTTTACACACTGTAGAACTTTGCAGGAGAGCCAGTCAATTGACTTGGACTGTTCATATCTGCAGGTTGTCCTCCTATGGTTTTATTTATTTTCTAGTGTTTGGTGTTATATTAGGTCTCATTAAGTCAGCATTGAGCAATGCACATTCTGATAGCCAACTGCTGTGCTTTTGTCCTGTTTTTTTCCTTTTTCTGTTCTTGGGTTAGTTAACTTTTTAAATATTTTGCCATCAGCAGGCCATAACTAGGTTCACATCAAGATAAATGTCCCACTTTCTGATATATATATAGATATATAGATCTATATATATATATATATATATAGATCTATATATCTATATCAACAGAACAATAACCTTCAGTACCATAAGGTTTGCTTGTTTTTCAGCAATAGACAATATGAAATATGAGTGTTTCACCGACTCAAGGTTGTCACATATACTCCAAGTGCCCTAGTCCCAGAACTTTTAAGGTTTTTCATCAGCAAGACTCTTCAGAAGTACGATTTACCCTTTAGCAGCTTTCCACACCTCTTGTGTGACTCCTCCACACATCCCTTGTGTGTCACTGGCTCACTAAGCCTCCTTGGCTCTCTCCCAGGTGCCTCCAGCTCACACAGCAACCTGGCTCCACTCCGGCTTCTTGGTGGAGTCCTCCTGACTCCTGAACACAATCTGTTTCCTCTACCCAGCAGGAGCCCTCAACACCAGCCAGCACCCTTTTCATGAGGGTTGTTCATAGGTGTACAATTAGGTGCTGGTCGCTACTAAAAGCATGGACTCAGGAATGGAGATTTCATCCCACCCAGAGCTCTAAGAAATCTCCCGGCTTCAAGATCCCAACTATTATCCAGAAAACCAGCAAAGGACTAAAAAGCAAACTCTTTCCTAATACAAGCAAGTGCTTCCTGGAGCCACTCAGCCCCTCTGGCTGAAAATCATGGGTGACTTTGAGGCCACATAACACCATGGTATTGCCATGCAATGCCAGAATATGTATCTATTTATGTGCATATTTATGCAACTACTTTATTCAAAGTTTATTTTTTACTTTCTAGAGATTTCAGGTTATTTGTATTGATCTGCACAGATTACAGGTAACATTACAGGTGGAACAAATGCTGAAGTGATTTATCTTGATCTGATTTTTTTTTTTTTATGTCTCAAAAATCTGGCATTTTTTACAGGGGTGAGTAGACTTTTTATATCGTGTGTGTGTGTGTGTGTGTGTGTATATATATATATATATACATATATATATATATATACACACACCATGTTTAAATAACATTGCCATGTCATCATTAAAAATTGCTTATGTTTAGGCTCTAACATTCTAGCATGTTGAAATCATGGCACCGCATACTCAAGATGAGGCCGAAACAGTGATTTATAAAGTGGATGTATTACTCTTTTATCCCTTGATACAATTTCGTTTTAATGCACGCCAGTATCTTGTTTGCTTTGCTGGCTGCTACTTGGCATTGCTTACTATTGCCAAATCTGTGGTCTATGATCACCCCCAGGTCTTTTTCCATGTCCAACTTCCCTAATGTAGCACTTCCAAGTAGTAGTTTGTGCACATATTCTTTGCTCCCATGTGCATAACCTTACATTTTTCAACATTAATTCGCATTTGCCATCTTGTAGCCCATGCCTCAAATTTTTTTAGGTCCTGTGGGAGTGCAAATATCTCCTGTTCAGAACTTATTGCCCTACACAGTTTTGTATCATCCTCAAAAACCAAAATCAAACTATTTAGTCCAATCTCTATGTCGTGGAAGAATAACATGAACATGATCGGTCCCAGGACTGAACCCTGGGACACCCCACTCACAACCTTTACCCAATTAGAAAAAGACCCATTTACAGGTATTTCTACCCTCTGGATCCGTTCTTGCAGCCAATTCTCCACCCAGGTATATACAATTTCATCCCACCTGATAGACTTCGGTTTATGAAGTAAAGGTACTATGTTGAATGCTTTAGCAAAGTTCAGATACGCCGTCTATTGGTATTCCTCTGTCTAGATTAATGCCGACTTCCTCATAAAATGTTAATAGATTGGTCTGACAAGAACGGTTCTTCATGAAACCATGTTGGTTACTACTTATGATACCAGTTTTATTTGCAAATTCCTGCATGTAGTCTCTTATCATGCCTTCAAATATTTTAAACATTATTGATGTTAAGCTGACAGGCCTGTAGTTACCCGGTGTACTTTTTTTTACATTGGTGTCCTCTGCAAATAGATAATTTGTGGGTGAAAGGGACTAATGACAGTAAAGATTTGCATAAACACCCTATGATATGATGCTATCTGTAGTTTGGAATGAAAGAAGCAACCTCCCCATCCGTTTCCTAAGTGTGAATAACAGCTTCTCTGCAAGGCCAGAGTCAGCTAGGGAAATCGAAATTCCCCATGGTATCCACGTGTGTGGGCAAAACTGTGGTTATGCAGCATTGAGGGCCAGGTAGTTTTTTTGTTTATTTTTTTGGGCTTAATATAAACTCAAATCTGAATGCTTGTTTTCTTTTATGTCACTATAGGTGTTCCAACATTTTATGAGGTATGTCACGTGGTTGTTCTTATTTGGTAATAAAATGGGCAAATCTGCCCAAACCCCAATTTACAGTTCATTCAGGTCTATGGTAGCCAAATGTAATAATTCAGTTCTAGACATTTTCATGTATAGTAGGCAAACTATTGTCAAAAAAGGCATGTTGAACAGAGTACCACCATGGGGAACATGAACACTTCAAACAAATGTTTAACAAAGACTGTTCAGTGAGGGCCCTTCCAGGTAAGTTCAACATTTGAAAATACATAAATTCTTCAGAAAACATCCTTCAGATGCCTTTAAAACTGCACTTTGTTACGAAACAGTACAGTATAGTACTTTCAAAATGACATTCAAGAAGAAGGGTGATTTTTCAGGTGGTCAAATTTTGAAAAAACAAAAGTCCTTTAAATTACATGCTTGGGAGATGCTGTTATGAAACAGTACAATGTAGTCCTTAAAGTAGTGACATTAAAAAGGGGGGGGGGGTGGCATGAGGTCCTCCTACAACTCAAACCAGACCCTTATATAATAAGCAGTAAAATGAGTATGGGGTATATCAGTACCCTTTATTACTCATTTCCAGAAACCACACATTTGTAAATATACTTTTACCTTAGAGCTAGAGTGGAGCACTGCAGCTATCACATGCCAGCTATATACTGATAGCTGAGTGATCACTCAGCTTACAATCTTCTCACTGCAGAGAGCAGTGACTGTCAGTCATTGCTCCCCACTGGGATAATCCCCTCCTCTCTCTGTTCTTCCAGCACTCACTGAAAGGACAGAGGGGGGGGGGGGGCACAGCTGGCTCTGGCACTAGAGAGGCAGAACTAGCTGTCAATCAGGCAGCCAGGTGGATCCTTCCTGACTGCAGCACGGCTCTGCACGGTCAGTAGCCCACTATCTGATGAATTTGGGTCACAGCAGTATATTAGTAAATGTGCTCCTTTGGCCCACAAGGGAAGTAAAGCAAAAAAAAAAGTTTGGCTTTACTTCTATTTTACCAAAGTCCTTTATATGAAAGAAAGCACACACACAAAAATTTTTTTGATTAAAAAGTACTGTTGTAAAAATACCAAGCTACGTCAATCGCGTAGTCCAGATTGAATATGAATATGAATGTTACAAAATTAAATTGAGCTACAGTACAGCCACTAGAGATTCAGCAGAGCCTCCCAGGGATTTCATGGAATACTCCTACTCAACACAGTGTACACAAGCTAATAAGTCCCAATCCAGAATCTCTTAATTTTTAGGCAGTCCCACCAAATATGTAAGAGTGTGCCAGTGGTCTGCTGATGTCTACCCTATGTAATCCCAGCGTAACATCCAGTCTCATTGACCATATTAACCTCGCTGGCGGTCTGATTTTTTTTTCTCCATTGTTGTTCCTATTTTTCTTTCTTTTTTTTACGTTTAAAATTTCAGCCGGTTCCGCCCCCCTGCGGCGTGTACGCTCACAAGGGACGGAGCCCCGAAGACGGATGCTGGCATCGGCCGGAGGACACAGCGGGGATTCTGAGTGTGGCTCGGGGTTACCGCTTTTGGTACAGAAAATTAACCCTGAGCCATACTCGGTAATACCGCCAAGAAGGTTAAATCACATAACCTTCAATAGGGTTTAAGTTTGGATAATTCCAAAAAGAATGTGCTAATCCCTACCCTAAACGAAAGCTCATTCACATGATCTGTCTAAGTCATTTGATGAACTGTCCACCAATCATTGAGTATGCTATATACTGCCAATGCATATGTAAAAACAAGTCCTTTCAAAAAATATGTTAAAAATAACATGCAGGAGTTACACATCTACTTACAAACTTTTTGAGCAGAATTTAAGAGCAGTCAGAGATATTCCACAAACAAGGGCAATTAGAAACATTTTGTGCGTACTATCACCGCACAGGTAAAAATATGTTGGCTTCCACATTTACAATTAGATTGCGTTTTCCCGGTAGTGATTCCGTGTGCCTGCAGTTTCTCACGACACTAGCGAATTTTGTTTGAAACATTTAAGGTTCAACCCCAAACATTTAAATTTTTGTTTCAACCCCAGTGTAACGGTTATGTGAAACTGCATAACTAATCAACTGATAGATCACTATTTCTCTTACATTCATTGAAGGACACAGCTAAATCTTCATTTTACGGAAGGGCTATATGCCACTTGCAGGAGTAGGACGCTAGGCAGACAAAAAAACAACAAAGCACAGCCCTGGGGGCAGCCGCTGCTGGTGGCTCAACCCCCCACTTGTTAGCCGTAGCCCAGTTCTTGCCTAGAAGGATTTTGCTCCCTGCTGTGGATCTTAGTTCTTTTCTTTTACTTAATTTTTTGTTTATTTTTTTCATTGATCTTCAATTAACAGCTGAGCTGGGTGACAGGCTGGATAATATAGATCATTGTAATCTCCCCAGCTCAGTCTAAGAGCGCATGCAGATCCTTAGCTACGTGTGGGTTCGGCTGCGACAGCCCCTTCTTGGATCCGGGGCTGCCTGTGAGTGTTCCTCACGGGGGACACATATGAACGACTAGCCACTGAGCTGGTTTGTCACAGTGTCGGTGGGAAGCGATCTGATGTGAGAGAAGGTACCCTATTTTCTACCTGGAGTGGTAAGGTAGTTCCCTGTGGCATATTCTATGCCTAGCGCACGTGAGTCTTGCTCATTCTCAGCATCCATTGTCACCGCATTGATTGGTTCGTACCATATTGCAACAGTCTGCCTTTGAGCGTGAGTTGTCCTTTTTGATCTTATCTCTGGTGTTGACCTTTGGATAGCCATCACCTTGGTCCATAGGGGTTCAGCATTGCCTGGCTTGTTTTACTTGTAACAAGTAATTCCTACAGAATGGAGGTCAGGGGTTGGATAACCTAGAACCTCATGTGAACTGTAAGATCTAGCTGTTCTAACTGCGTAAATGGAAATGCTTTTCTAGTATTGTTAAAGGGAATTTGTGAAAAAAATAAATGAATACCAGTCCCTATTACCAGTAACCAAAAGATGCTTGCAGATACCATTAGTTCTCTGAAAAATATTTTTTCTGTGTACCATGGGATTCCCTAAACACAGGCATGTATAGCCTAGGCATTGTATAGACTTTGAAGTGTGCGTGCAGCATTTATCCTAGTTTATGGGCAAAGGAAATGTTGCACAGCACCTTTTGGTGGTACTGTGCATTTAGGGACTGCTATCTACAGAGTGTGTCCTTTACTTTTTTTTCACAATAATATTTATTGAAAATTGAAAGTATACCAAAAAAAAAACAACAAATAAGACAGAGAGACATCAATTATGCATAACAACACTTTGCACATCAAATAAAGCCAATAATCTGGTAGTTAACATCTCCAAAAATGCTCAGGCTAAGCCAGGTTAGGCAGAAAAGAAAAAGCAGTAGAGTGTGAAAAAGCAAACCCTAGAATCCAGGGGACTAGAAAGGAATAGAGAGAGAGAGGAGAGAGCAGAAGAGAGAGAGAACCACCACAGTCCAACAGTGGTCATTTGCAAAACAATCATAACAGAGATATGTAAATTGCTACACAGGGGGCCCATGACTGTTGTCAATATGCCTGCTAAGAGAGGGGAGACTCATGTCCTTTATTATTTTAATTTGGCGATATTAGGGACATTCAGGTACCAGTGCCGAAACTTGGCATTTTCTCGTGTACTTCCAGGGTTGCAGCTGGGACCTGACGCTCCATCACTGTCCTGAAATCATTAGTCTGTATTGTTTTAGAAAAACTGTCACGACACTAAACAAAAATGTATCGGTAATTGTATCTGTGAGTACTTGAACAAGAATCAGTACTTGTACTTGAAAAAATGGTATCGGTGCATCTCTTATATATATCTATATAAAACAAATCATACATTAAAACAGGGATGCACAAATCCCAGGGGCTCCATATGATCCTAGAAAATGACAGCTGCCTCCTAACTTGTGCATTTTTCTCTAGTCTAATGGAGCTAGAGAAGTATCTGTACATGTACTTCTACTTGTACCTGTACTGAGTACGGTACTTGGTACCTGAACATTCCTAGTTGATATGAATATATGTAAAAGACAATACATAGTGACATTGCCCTGACATGTACAACTTAGCAGTGTGAACATACCACAACGTCAGACAGGAAATTCAAAAAGCACACAACGCTGTTTTAGCTCTCCTAAAGATTAATTGACCATAATGTGAAATAACCCCCAAAAAATCCAGTGGTTAGAGTTAGTCCTCCATGTAACATCTTGTTGCTGCAGGTGTAGAGATCTGAAAGAGCACAAAAAATGTGTCATGCATTTTGCTGGCAAGCAAGCTAGCCTGGTAATGTCTTCTCTTGGCAAACATGCTGGTAGCATGGCCTAATATAAGTGTTTTAGATACTATTACAGAATCTCTCTGCCTTTTTTCGTTAAAAAAAATTGAAATATCATCAATTTAACAAGTGCTAGCTTTGCTGCCATAGGTGTATCTACACCTATGGCTTAGTGTGAATTAGTGTGAGGGAAAGCTGACAGTGATTACAGGGAGGGATAGTTAGTGCTACTGTGCAATAGCTATACCAGTCATTTAGGGAGCACCTGGATGAGACAACACATGGTTTACCACAAAGCTTTGTGGGAGCAGCACATGAATGTGATCAGTCAGCAGCTAAAGGCTCCTCCTCCTCCTCGCTGTTCATTTTCCACCACTTTAATTTCAAGCAATATGGATGGAAGTCTTACAAGAGGTTTGAGAACCTTAACTCATGGCAATTCCAACAGGGAAGAGGCTTAGCATGGGGCCATGTAGAGTTGTGGCAAGTGTAGGCTTCAACTTCTCCACTGCTACCACTTGAGGCCTGCCACAAATACCACCTCCTCCCACCATTTATATATGTTCTTCTAACATTAACAGCTTCTTCTACCGTTGCTGGCCCAACATCAGAACCATCTCTTGCCACCATTGTAGGCCTTCCAGGATTACCACCTCATGCTGCCTCTACAGTTGTAGTCTGGTGCCACACCAAATGTTTCCGCAGCTTCAGTTTTTCAGTTGTAAATATTGTTCAGTAATGTTGCACATAACATTTTGCACGGGATTATGGTGCATCAGCCCTAAAAATACCCAGCATCTGGGGGCGTGGCCTGAACATGGTGGCAAGCAGACGAGGGTAAGAGGAGCTCCATAGAGTGAAGGAGCATTTATTACAGTTGACCGTAGCAGACCCCACTGCACCCTATGTCTAGGGGGAGTAAAAAGTCGCAGACCCCCCGCACGCCACCCTATATCTAGGGGGAGTAAAAAGTTGCGGACCCCCCGCGCGCCACCCCGTCCCCGTGTGCAAGCCCGACTGGACTCGTTTCTCTCCCAACCCGCGGTGAGTACTAGAACTCGCGGCCTTGCTGCACGGCCCGCCAGTGTCAGGCCACCCACGCGGCCCAGAGTAATGCCGACACCATCCCCTCCGACAGGGCACCAGGGATCGGGCACCGGGACTCAGTGGAGCCAGAGGCATCAGTCCGGATGGACCCCCCCGCGTCCCCCGCAGTATCCTTACCCGATCCGATGCTGGAGCTGGCGGCCCAGTTCTCACCGGAGGCATCTCAGACAGCCGGTGGCTCGGGCCTAGCCGACACTGTAGACCTGCGCGCTATCCTGGCAGCGCTGCCGACGAAAGATGACAAGCAGGCCATGATCGCACAACTGATGTCCTCACTGCGTTCAGACCTGGCAGAAGTCAGAGCAGGGGTTACCCAGCAAGCAATCCGCATAGAGGCCTTAGAGGAGGCGGATCACGCACTAGATTCCCGGGTCTCCCTCCTGGAAGATTCCCTCTCACAACAGCGAGCTCAGATGACTCAATTCCAGCTCCGGTTGGAGGACTCTGAAAATCGTAACTGCCGCAACAACCTGCGGTTATGTGGGATCCCGGAGGCCACTGGAGGGGCAGATCTCAGGGCAGCAGTGGCCGCCATATCAATGGCCTACTAGATAAGCCCCCAACGGCTGAGATTGAGCTTAACAGGGTGCATAGGACCCTTGGTCCTAGAGGGGCTCACCCGAACAGGCCCAGAGACGTCCTCTGTCGAGTGCATTTCTTCAACATCAAGGAGGAGATCCTGCGCAGAGCTTGGAGGCAGGGCGCAGTAGACTTTGATGGGGTAGATGTCCAGATCCTACCAGATGTATGCCCTCAAACGCTGTACCGCAGGCGCCTCCTAAAACCGCTCACTGACCTACTACAATCAAGAAGGATCACCTATCGTTGAGACTTCCCATTCTCCATGATTATCGGAAGAGGCGACCGGGTGTTCAGGCTCACTCACCCACGCCAGGTACCGGCCTTGAGATCTTTCCTGGAATGCGAATCCCTGACTATCCCAGACTGGCTGGAGGCCACTTCCGTGGATGGTTTTCCCATTGTGCCCACCCGGTCCTCTAGGCCCGCAAGGAGTCAGAGACGACGCCAGAGACCATCTACCCGCTCCCCGTTACGGAGCCGCCCTGGTGACCCGGAGAGTTGAGCTGGTATAGAATATTCCATTGGCTTACACCGTGGTTACGCTGCGGGAGTGCCCTGGCCAAGACTTTTCGTATGCTGATCAGCTCCATGGCCAAGACAGGTGATGCCTATAGTTGATTTGGAACTGTTCTTTGCCAATGCTGAGATGTGAGGGGGATTGTTGGGATTTGGACAGATTGCCCTTCCCGTGCGGAGCATAAGTTGCAGTGTCCCTTAGCTACCATACTTTACCAGACTGTTTTGGGAGCAGGCAGTATAATGATACCTTTCGCTGTTTCGCCTAACAAATATTAGATAGATATAAGGCTGTAACTATTATATGCATTGGGCAGTATTGTATTGGACTGGCAAACCTGAGTTTGAGTTTCTGGGGGGGGGGGGGGGACCTTTTAGCGGGTGATAGTAGTGGTTGCAGTTGGGCAGTGGGTGACATGTGGTACACTGAGATTTTGTATGCTGCCTGTGATTCACTCTGTTCGCTGCTGTGTTGAACCGTTTCCCCCCAGGTTTTGAGGTGTTTCCTCTCCGGATCGGAGGTGACCCACAGGAACGCCTGCATCGTGTATGTTCTGTTTCCCTACTTCTTTTCTCACACTGAGGTCAGACGCGCTCTCACCTTCCGTGTGACCGGTGTTCTCTCTCTTTCTTTATCTTTCCCCCTTGTACATCGGTTTGTCTGCCTTTGTGTCTAGGTGTGTCTCCCTTGGCTGACTGTGTATGCCTGGCTCGTAGACGATACAGGTGAAGTCTCCAACGGCTGCATCCCAGGCCAGTGTTGTACCGGCACCTCAGACCAGCGCTTCGGTCTGATCGGAATGCTCCTACATTCACGACCAGAGGTTCCACCTGATTGGTAAGCGAGAATATTCATGATGCCGCTTGTCAATGTTACTACATTTAATGTTAGGGGCCTCCATACCGCAGAAAAAAAGGTTGAGCCTTGCTGAACGAGATGTGGCGGTCTAAGACCACGTCACGTTCCTCCAGGAGACCCACTTTAAGGTGGAACAGATTCCCAAATTGGGTAACCATCGTTACCCTACATCCTATCATGCCCCCTCGCTGACTCAAAATCCAGGGGTGTGAGCATTGTCCTTGCCAAATCCGTTATGTGGAAATACGTAGATATTTATGCAGACCCGGAGGGAAGAGTTTTGATGGTGAAGGGGGACCTGCATGGACCCTTGTCACGCTTTATGCCCCTAACTCTGGGCAGGTACGCTTCTTAGAGTCCTTCTGGTCCCAGCTAGTGCTGTTTGTAGAAGGACTCTGGATCTTGGGAGGGGATTTTAACCTAGTGTTGGACCCCCTCCTGGACTCAACCAGGGGGTTATTGCAGATCACACATGCCCAGAGGAAAAGAGCCAAAAGATCGATGTTCGATCTTCAGCTGGTGGACCCCTGGCACATTAGTGAACCTGCGGGCCGGGACTATACTCATTTCTCGGCACCCCACCAATCCTATTCTCGCATAGACTTTTTTCTGATGCAACACGCGGCGTTGCCCCTCATTACCAAGGTATCCATTGGTACCTCCTCCCTCTCAGACCACTCCCCGGTCCACATGGGGGTGACTTTAGGGGAAAACATCCGCGCTCCATTTACCTGGCGTTTAAATGACTCCCTATTACAGGATGTAGCAGACCTTGCAGAGCTTAAGACAGATTTAACCAACTATTGTAAGGACAATGATTCCCCAACTCAGAATCCGCTCACCATGTGGGAGGCACATAAGTGTGTAATAAGGGGATCCCTGATCAAGCTGGGGGCGCATCGCAAACGTCAACGTATGAAGAGAATAGAGGAGCTCTATGAACAGTTGAGGAGTCTGGAACTCCGACACAAGGCAGCCTTGGATAGGGAGACCTTAGCCTCCCTGACAAAAACACGAGCAGAACTAAATGATCTTCTACTGGACAGGGTGAAGGCCCAGTTGATTAGGACACGACGAACGTTCTACGAATTCGGGAATAAACCCGGGAAGCTCCTTGCCACAGCCTTGAGGGACACGCGTTCGCGGACCTACATACCCTGCATTCGTACCCAGGGGGGACAAACACTATCCAGATCAGCAGACATAGCACACCAATTCCACTCTTTTTTTACAGAGCTGTACAACCTACGCCCCGCCACGTGTCCGACTGACCCTGAAGCGCAGATACAGGCGATCAGAGCATACCTGACCGACTCGGGCATGCCTCGTTTGTCAGCAGCTGCTGGCCAAGCCCTGGAACATCCCATCTCTGTAATGGAGTTTGAGGAGGCCCAAAAAGCCATGAAGCCTGATAAAGCCCCTGGCCCCGATGGTCTCACCCTCACCTATTACAAGACCTTACGTGACCTTCTTGGTAGTCATTTCACGGAGGCTTTCAACTCCATCCTTAAAGGCAATACGTTACCTAACGATTCCCTCCGGGCTCAGATAACGCTCATTCCGAAAGAAGGAAAGGACCCCTCTCAGTGAGCTAGTTATAGGCCCATTTCGCTGCTAAATGTCGACTTCAAGCTGTTCACCCGTACACTCGCCTCTCGTATGCTCCCCCTCCTGGAGGACCTCATTGGACAGGACCAGGTGGGATTTGTCCCGGGCCGTGAACCCTGAATGTGATTCTCATTGCCCGATCCACTTCACAGCCCCTTCTCCTGCTGTCACTTGACGCAGAGAAGGCCTTTGACAGGGTGAATTGGGCATTCCTTAGAGAGGTTTTGGAGTATATTGGGCTGGGGGTCGGCATGAGGCAGTGGATTGGAGCCCTTTACTCAAATCCAGCGGCTGTAGTGCGGGTAAACGAAACCTTATCTGAGCCATTCCACATATCCAATGGCACTCGCCAGGGCTGCCCACTCTCCCCCCTCATTTTCATACTCACCTTGGAACCGCTCCTTAGGACCATCCAAGCCTCCCCGGACATTAGGGGGCTAGAATGCGGTGGCAGACAACACAAGGTTGCGGCTTATGCCGACGATCTGCTGCTATATGTCTCGATCCCTGAGGTCACTCTACCCAATGTACTACAGGCCATGAAAGTATACGGTCAACTGACGGACTTCAAACTAAATAGGAGCAAATCGGAAGCACTAAACATCTCCCTCCCTAATAGCCGGGATGTAACACTGAAGGAATCGTTCCGCTTTAGATGGGCAGACACATGCATCAAGTACTTGGGCGTCTTCATACCCGCGGACATCCGTAAGACGTTCGCTCTAAACTTTCTTCCGCCTCGAAAGCGGGTTCTCACAGACTTAGCTTCTTGGGACTGACCCACGTTTACCTGGCTAGGATGTAACAACATCTTAAAAATGA
Source organism: Nanorana parkeri (assembly GCF_000935625.1). Lineage (NCBI taxonomy): Eukaryota > Metazoa > Chordata > Amphibia > Anura > Dicroglossidae > Nanorana > Nanorana parkeri. The sequence goes on from NW_017308991.1 coordinate 17,693, forward strand.
CAGTCATGCCTCGATTATTGTACCTCCTTCAGACGCTACCCGTCGTAGTCCCGGCCACGTTTCTACGCCAGCTGCGTTCCTGTTTCCTCGCCTTTTTATGGATGAACAAACGGGCCCGCCTAAGACATCTGCTCTTGTCCAGATCTAGGGGGGCGGGTGGCCTGGGCTTTCCCTGACCCGGTGATGTACTACAAAGCTGCACACTTATCCATGGTGGTTGACTGGTGCTGCAACTTTAGTCATAAGCTATGGGTAACCCTAGAACAGCTGGAATGTGGGATACCACTACAGAATGCCCCTTGGATCTATCCCAAGTTACCGCTGTCCCACTGGTCTAACCCCCTGGTCCGAGCCACAATGCAGGTAGTGAGCAGGGTGCTGCCCTTGCTGGGTATCTCCCCCCAGCCGTCACCCCTCGTACCATTGACCGGAAACGCGCACTTTCCTCCGGGTCTGCATAACCCACTGGCATCTGAACTTGCTGCCTCGGCCCGTACGAGGCTATACCAGTTTCAGGAGTCGGGGCAGTGGATGTCTATGTCCCAGAAACAGGAAGTCCATGACCCACCATTAAGGACATGGAGCGCCTTGCAGACTATCTGTGCACCTCGAAGGCGGGGACTCCCCCGCTGAGAAGGCGCACAGACTTTGAAACTATGTGCGAGCAGGCGGAACCAGTGAGACACATGTTATCTTTCCTAATGGACAGTCTCTGCAGCACCCCGGACCTTCCTCCTCCTTATTTCGTCAGACAATGAGCCTCGGACCTATGGATTGACTTTAGCCCGGCACAAGTGAACCGCATGCTACACTTTGCACTAAAATCCTCTGTGTCTAATAGATACCAAGAAGCTGGCTACAAACTGATGACCAGATGGTATAGAGTTCCTAAGGTGTTGCACGCCATGTATCCCTCGGTCCCGGCGAGGGTCTCTCCCTTTTGTATCTGCACCCTGGTAAAAAGGATTACATATGGTGCATCAAATCTGTACAGCTTTTCTGGCTTTTGTCTTTGAAAAAGTTAATTTTAGATGAAACCTGCCTGGTCTCTACCTCTGAAATTGCATCCAGGTAAAAAAGGATTACATACTGTGCATTGAATATTTAAACATTTTTCAGGCTTTTGTCTAAGAAAAAATAAACTATAATTTGTATGACAATGACAAAACCTGCCTGGTCTCTCCTTCTAAAGTTTCATCCAAGTAAAAAGATTAACATACTGTGCACCGAAAATGTAAAATTTGTTTGGCTTTTGTCTCTGAAAAAATACATTACAATTTTTATGACAATGACAAGATCTACCCGATTCCCCCCTCTGAACTTGCGTCCTACTAAAAAAAAAATACTATCTACTGGGGGCGTGGCGTGCTGCCGGACAAGATGGCTGCAAACAAAGGGAGCTCCTCTACACCCGGTCTCCGGGGAGCATACAGAAGCTGCACACGGAACTGTCAGCTGCCACAGACAAGCTGGCTGAGGCCCTGACTAAGAAGATCAGAGAAATTGGAAATCATACAGACCAGCTTGAAAAGAAAATGTATAAGGTCATTACTGTAATGGAATCGCATGAACATGAAATGGATAATGTTAACTCTGACCTGATTACTATTATGGACAAAGTGGAGGATATGGAAAATGGAGTCCGGCGAGGCAACTTGCGCATACGGGGCCTACCTGAGTCTATTGAAGATCTGCAATCCACAGTAACGGCCCTCCTCCAAGAGCTCATCCCGTCTACACCACTAGACCGCATGAAGTTTGATCGCATTCACAGGGCTCTAGCTCCAAAACGCCAGGATGGACCACCACGAGACACATTAAATATAGATTTCTACCTCACGAAGGAAACAGTGCTACAAGCTGCCAGAGGCCGGAGGGAGCTTCGCTTTCAAGGTCACGTGTACCAGGTGTTTGCTAACCTATCTCCCACAACCATACAACGTCACAGAGCACTGAGACCCTACCTAGAGGTCCTCCGTAACCATGATGTTGCCTACCGCTGGGGTTTCCCCATTAAACTCCTGTTTACCTATAGAGGTAGGTCCTTTTCAGTCACTACTCCGACTGACCTATGTAAAGTGCTTTTGGACCTTGAACTGGATACCATCGCAGAAGGTATCCTCGCAACCTTCCGCTAGCCCACGGCATGCCCCACCAGACCCCATCTGGAAGAAGCAATGTCCTTCTACCAACCGCCCTAGAAGACTAAAGGACACGTCCATGCTTCCAGAACCCACCTGAACGCACCGTCTGACCCGGATGCCATGTTCCTATTACCTCAGATGTGGGGTCCACAGTTCGCCATTTGCTGAGTATTTCTAACACACTTGTTTGTCTGTTATCTGATATCGTTAACTTTAACTTTGATGCCTTAAATTTGTCATACATTCATACATCTTAGGTTGACACCCTCATGTTTAATTCGTTCTACAATGCACTGCCATCAACTATCTCCTTTTAGTCATAAACTTAAAGTGCTAGATAACTGTTTGAGTGACATATTGCTCTCTAGGGGGACCGGGTGGATAACACCCCCCCCCCCCCGAGTCCTGCGGGTGAGGAGCTGGATTACACCACCTTGTCACCCACACCACCTGTCCCAGGGGACGGTTTACAGTTCTACTTTTTGTTATTTCATGGGTACTTTTGCCTGCACTGGAATTTTGCTTTTGTTACTTCTTTTCTTTTATTTCTTTTTTTCCTTGGTCCGCTGATGGTCTGGAATCCAGATGGTTCACTGCTAAAGCCCAGGTCGCCTATATGCTGCCCCACCCAAGAAATTTGCACCCCTGCTGATGCGTGGTATATATTTTCCTGTCTTCTAACCATGGCTGTTAATTTTACTGTGTACTCTCATAACGCCCAGGGTCTGAATTCACCTAACAAACGCAATAAAGCATTTTCTTTCTACTTCTCAGGTCATGCAGACATAGTCTTCTTGCAGGAGACAAGGTTTTCCGCCTCCTCCTGCCCCAAATACCTACATAAATGTTAACTAACATTTTACACTGCTAACTTCACTGAGAAGAAGAGAGGAGTGCTCATTGCAATAAAAAAAGAATCTGCCTTTCGTCTGTGATAGACAGATTACAGACCCAACTGGACCCCAACTGGGATCACTGTATGATGTGGATATAACTGTAGTCTCCTATTACTGTCCAAATACTCATCAACCCCGAATTTTGTCCCACTTATTTAAAGTTGTCACCCAACACACAAGAGGTATTCTAATCTTAGCAGGGGATACTAACTTAGTCCTCCACCCTTACATAGATAAGACTTAACCTGCTGCACCCAATACTCTACTGCCCACATTACAATTGCACCCTCCTCTCACAGTTAAATCACCACCACCTAGTGGATGTCTAGAGAGAGCTAAACCCAACAGTAAAAGACTACACTTTTTTTCTCTAATCCCCACCAGACCTTCTGCAGGATAGATCATGTTTTTACATTGCAGAACACTTTAGCCGCATTTCTCTCAGCCGTATCAAGGCTGGTCAGACCATGCGGCTAACTCTATAAAGTTCTGTCTGGAGACTGGAACACCTAGGTGGTACTTGTGGTGTGTAAACAACAATTTACTGAATTCTAAGGAACTCATGTCACAGGTTGAGTCGCAAACCCGCCAATACTTCTCTTTGAATGATGGCTCTGTGAGTTCACCAGTTATTCTCTGGGAGGCTCACAAGGTCACCATGAGGGGCCACCTGATGGAGATGGCCGCACGGAGGAAACGGGAAAGGGAAAAGAAAGTGAATGAATTATACACCAAACTTGAGAAGGTGGATCGCCAACTGAAACATAAATATGACAAGACATTAGTTTCACAACTAACCTCTATTAAAACGGAACTGAATCTATTATTGGATCAGCAGTCGGAGCAACTCCTTAGATGGTCTAAAGTTACATAGAATATACTCTAGGAGCAACAAACCGGGAACTATGTTAGCCCGGAAGCTGAACGCCTTACCCCTACAACACCCTCCTATTAGACTACGAAATACACCAGGTTGTATAACTGCTAACCGTGATAAGATTCTTCATCTATTCCATACTAATTTGGCCAAACGTTATTCTACCCCTGGGGCCTTTTGTAAGACGAAAGCAGATGCATTATTTAATGACATATCCCTCCCCACAATACCTCAGGAAGTCTTGGACAGCCTACATTCTACTATAACAGAAGTGCTAAATTCTATTAAATCCCTTTAGGCGTCCAAAGCCCCAGGCCCTGACGGATTTACCGCAATGTACTATAAAAAATTGGCTACTCTCCTTGCTCCTAGACTGATGGCTAAGTTTAACTCGATCCGCACAGGAGACTCTGTACACCCAACCTCAGTGCTGGCCTATATTTCCATGATCCCCAAACCAGATAAGGAACATCTAGATTCAGACAACTACAGACCTATATCCCTCCTAAATGTGGATATTAAAATACTTGCAAAAATCCTAACTGACCGTCTTAACGGTTACCTGCCTTCCATAATTCATAGAGACCAAATAGGATTCATACCATCCCGACAGGCAGGAGATAATATCCGGAAAATTATTCATCTAACACAGGGGAGGGATAACTGGACTACTGTTATCTCTGGATATTCAACGGGCTTTCGACTCAATCTCATGGGACTACGTAGGATATGTATTGGTTAGGTGGGGATTTGAGGGATCTTTTCTATCCTGGCTTCGAGCCCTCTACACTAACCCCAATGCTCAGGTTAAATATTTGGGACGTCTGTCTGACGCCATTACAATTAGAAGAGGGACTCGACAGGGTTGCCCTCTTTCCCCTGTCCTCTTCGCACTAGCCATCGAACCCCTGATTCACTTAATGCGTGCCAACCCTAGCATAAAAGGAGTTGAGGTGGCGGGGGTGGAATACAAAACTAGCTTGTTTGCTGATGATGTAATGTTAACCCTCACCCAACCCCACACCTCTATCCCCAATCTATTACATAAACTGGATCTTTTTTCTGGGATCTCCGGCTTGGTAGTGAATTGGTCGAAATCAGCAGCTATGAATATAACCTTACCCCAACACAGACTTAACCAACTTCGTGCAAATTTTGCAAACATGGGCACACCAATCCATAAAATACTTAGGGGTAAATATAACCCCGACTTATGGTAACTTATATATGGCCAGGGCTCGAAAAATCCACTCGTCCACTCGTCTGTGACGAGCAGACAGTGGAGCCCGACGAGCAGCTTCCCTGTGACAGGAGATCAAAGGGAGTTCAGTACACGAACTCCCTTTGATCTCGGTAGCAGCATTTGCCCACCAATTACATACCCCTATTTAGACACCTCTTGACCTTACTGACTAACTGGACACACCATAGACTGTCCTGGCTTGGCAAGGTGACTGCGGTCAAAATGACCTTACTTCCTAAATTACTGTACTATTTCAGAACCCTACCAGTAGCAGTATCCTCCGTCGCCTTACGCTCATTGCAAAGGAGCATTTTGAAATTTGTTTGTCACCTCTTGCGACCTGCCGAGATCCTCATTATATAGACACAAAAAAGATGGAGGTATCGGACTACCTAATATTCTATTATATTACCAATCCCAAATGTTACCCCTCATTACTGTACATCGAATACCCCCTTATGGACCCTGCTGGAGATTCCAAACAGCTCCCCTATACCACTACAAGCCGTCACATGGCTCCCTACTAAAGATAGGCCGACTACCTTAAGTCCCCTCCTCAAACATGCCCTTAAAATATGGGATTTCAGAGGCGCATGCGCGAGGCTGACCAAGATGGACGCTCACTGATCAGCTCCGCGCCGGAACGGGAGAGGTGACGATCTATTTTGCCTATCGCAGCCTTTAACCGTGACATTAACAGTTACCTTCGGATCCGGGCTCCCCCCGCCGACAAACTGATACCACCATGTCCTGCACTAGAACTCGGGGTGGTAAGCTGAGCCAGTCAACGCTCCACGAGGCTTTGGGCCAAGCGGCCCACAAGATGGCGCCGGCGATGTCACAGAAAAACGAGGATTCCCATTCCTCTAGTGAACCTCCCGATCCCCTCGAGGACAGCTTGCAGACCAGCCAAGCGGACCCGGAGGTCACTCCTTCCCTGCTGGCCCAATTTGAAACCACCCTGCATAAGGCTTTGGATAAAGTATCTAAACAGATTACCTCTCAGCTTATAAAGGAGATTAGGGATGTGGGCAGACGCACTACCACGCTTGAATCCCGCTGCAATGATATTACTACCATAGTGGAGGGGCATGAAGATGACCTGGAAAGGCTGCGCAATCTCAACTTATCGCTCCTAGCACAACTCGGGACCGCAGACTGAACCTGCGTATATGAGGAGTCCCGGAGTCAGTTCTAGACCTGCAATCGACGATCACCGCGTTGTTCCAGGAATTAGCCCCTGAAATCCCCATGGAGAGGTTGGAGTTCGACAGGATCCACAGGGCACTCTCACGGCGCACACTGGAGGGCCCTCCCCGTGATATTATTGTTCGTCTTCACTTCTACCGCACTAAGGAACGCTTACTCCAAGCAGCCAGAGAGACCGGGACTTTGCAATTCCAGGGGTTCCGATACCAGATCTTCTCTGACCTTTCACCAGCTACGATAGCTAGACGGCGAGAGTTCCGACCTCTGCTCCAGGTGCTCATAGCCAAGAAGATCAGGTACAGTTGGGGCTTCCCCTTTAAACTGCAATTCTTCTATGATGGCAGAACCTATACCTGCAACACTGTGGATGAAATGCGAGAATGCATGGACTCCTTGCATTTACTGGGACGTACAGATGCGGCCGCAGAAGATTGTCCCCCCTCATCGACACAACGCTCCGCAAGAGAGAGGCCTACCCGCCCTCCGGCCAACTTACCTGCACCACCTCCGACCTCTAGGATGGCGCCTAACTCCCCAAGGCCCGCTGATTCCTTCGGATGACTGCCTAATCTGGATTTTTCACCTTTTCACCAGTTGTTGAGCTTGGTTTCCCCACTTACAGTTGTTGACGCGGCTCACGTCATCTTGTACTGGTGTGGGTCCCCGTTTGTTGGACTACCTATTGCCCACACCGTTCCTTCACCACCCTACGGACTGGGACTACTATGGATGATTCTGGGGCAGATCCTGGTCTCCTCTGATCCCATTGTTCCTGTGATCCTTTGCTGTTTTGTGGTCTCATTATTGGACTTTTTTGGAGGTGGCTTGCCCTACGGATCCTATGGCCTCCGTGTGGGTTCCATAATGCTACATCACACCGTGGGCGCAAAGTTCATCCCAGACTACTTGTTTGGTTTATGTTTTATATGTTTTCTTTAGTTTATCTAGTTCACCTTGATACTACTGACACCACCTTAGATATTGCTTTATAATGACTCCCGGGTCTGTCAACCATTTACCTTAGGGCTATGTGTTTATTACATTTAGCAGGTCTGTCTCCCGTTCTGGTACCCTTCATGCACCCCACTCTTCACTACCTTGGACAGTGCATTTGCCCAGATCCCTGTTGAGTGAACGATACCCTTCTTTGCGGGTTCAGAGATTGTTTCCGCCCTTTTTGAGTGTCCTTAAACTCTGGTTCTTGTCTGCAGTCTTGTTCTTTTTCCCCTCCTACACACACTACTATAACCTTGTCTCTCTCCCTTCTGTGTCCTCTCTTCCCCTTCTCCTTGCACCCCTGACCTAGGTCTTCTATACACATGGCCCTGAAGATAGCTTCCCTCAATGTTAAAGGGTTCAATCAGCCTAACAAACGGGTAAAAGCCTTTAGACACTTCAAACAAATCAATGCTGATATTGTCTGCCTCCAAGAGACACATTTTCCCCAATCGTATAATCCGACGTTCCTGCATTCTAATTATCCCCTTTTCTTTTTAGCCTCTGCATCCACGAAACATCGAGGAGTCTTGATAGCGTTTGGTCGTTCTGCTCCCTTCGTCAGTCAGAAGGTCATCAGAGATCCGGAGGGAAGGTATTTGATCTTGGTCGGCTCAATCCACGATTCACTGGTTACCGTGGTCTCCTACTAGGCCCCGAATACTAATCAGCTGGGATTTTTTTCCCACCTGTTTCAAGTTGTTGACTTACATGCTAAGGGGTCATTGCTGGTATGCGGGGACTCCAACCTTGCGATACACCCTCATGTTGACCGACATGACCCAAACCACCCGGCAACTCCATCCACGGATATCTCTATAGCTAGGGGATTTCGGGCCCTCCTGCCACAATATCACCTGGTGGATTCCTGGAGGGAGCTCCATCCACTAACTGAACAGTTTACATTCTACTCCAACCCCCATAATGTTTTTTCCCGTATAGATCATATACTGATACGGAATATAGCATTGCCTCAAGTGTCCTCAGCCACTATCAGCCCAATAGCGTGGTCGGATCACCATCTGGTCCACATTAATATTAATCTTGTCCTCCCTCTCAGGACTGGCTTTACTTGGTCACTACGGGACTCCTTGCTCACCAACCCAGTCAATATGGCCTCGGCCCAAGCCACCCTGGCTGAATATCTTGATTTGAACATGGAATCTGTTTCCTCCCCTCTCACGGTCTGGGAAGCACATAAACCTACCATAAGGGGTAAGTTGATTCAACTAGCCTCTCAATCTAAAACAGAGAGGACAGCCCGTATTGACCAACTCGAATCAGACCTTCAATCTGCTTCTCAAGTTTTCCAGCAGACCCCCACTCCGGAAAATAGGTCCCGCTTATTTCATATTAGGACAGAGCTGAACCTGTGCCTCACACACCTTGCGAATGACCGACTGACTTGGACCAAACATCACTTTTACCTCAAAGGTGACAAGCCGGATACCATGTTGGCTCATAGGCTTAGAGACGCCAACTCTAGACGTGACCCTGTTAGATTGAGGCTTCCTGGAGGACATGTGACAGCACATCCGATTAAAATACTGGACACCTTTAGGCTGCACCTGCAAGAATTATACCGCTCCACAGGTCCACTGGAGACCTCGAGCGTGGAAGCCTTTTTCTCCTCCCTAGATCTCCCCTCCCTCTCCGTCGAAGACCGTAACTTGATTGATGCACCCATCACGCTAGAGGAGGTTTTGCACTCTATCAAACTACTTAGTGCTGGGAAGAGGCCTGGCCCTGATGGTTTCGGCGCCGTTTACTATAAAAAGCTAGCGGATATTCTTGCCCCTCACCTAACCAGGTACTTTAATGCATTGCGAGAGGGCGGGCGGCTGAGAAAGGAATCACTGATGTCTTCCATATGCATGATTCCTAAACCCGAAACAGATCACACTGTCATAGACTTACCCGGCGCTTCCCTGCTTTCCAGCGACGTTTCACTCCGCCGATGACGTCACGCAGGCTCCGCCCACGGGGCGCGGCCACGCAGTGAAAGGCTCAGCTGGTTTCGTCACTCGGCGTTCTCTCGTTTTGGAGCGTCGAGTGACGAACGGGGAACCTCGGTATCTTACCCTCTCGCCCAGCGCAGTCCGCAGTCCGGAGACTCAGCGTTTGCAGCAGTTCCCACTTCACCTCCTCTGAAGCACTAGCAGTCTAACAGATCGGAGGCTCTGACATACACCTCGTTTGGCTGATTCAACTAAGCGCAAGTACCCTGGGCACTGACCCTGAACCTAACGTTATACCGGAAAGGAACTGTGTATGGCATACCAGATCTAGCATACTGGTGGGGACATATAGATAACTGCTTGCATTATAAATACTAAGCTTACAGGGATTGCTCATGCCTATCGCTACACCCTGAATTATAATTGGAGGAGAGGAGTCCTATATCAATATACCCTGCTGACTAACTGCCATACTG
>NW_017308991.1:28928-63169 GCF_000935625.1 Nanorana parkeri
GGAGACTCAGCGTTTGCAGCAGTTCCCTCTTCACCTCCTCTGAAGCACTAGCAGTCTAACAGATCGGAGGCTCTGACATACACCTCGTTTGGCTGATTCAACTAAGCGCAAGTACCCTGGGCACTGACCCTGAACCTAACGTTATACTGGAAAGGAACTGTGTATGGCATACCAGATCTAGCATACTGGTGGGGACATATAGATAACTGCTTGCATTTTAAATACTAAGCTTACAGGGATTGCTCATGCCTATCGCTACACCCTGAATTATAATTGGAGGAGAGGAGTCCTATATCAATATACCCTGCTGACTAACTGCCATACTGCTTGCTTTGCTTGTATTAAATCGTATACGCATTACTTACGCCTACAGCTACAACCTGCACCTGAATCCTAAGTCTGCACACACTACTCCTTGCACCTGATCAAACCTCCAGCTGCATTGCTAATTAGTCACCCCGTATATTGTGTAAGGTGTCCTCTAAAACCCCAGGCCACATACAGATTCCCCTAGCGGTCCCCCCCGGTGGCAAATGATGAGTACGGCCACCTAACCGCACTTGGTGTAATTGGGTACCGTTCACTGAACCACCTCCTCAAAACTCTCCTTTCAAATAATTGATCTCCAAATTCCGCAGCTGAGATCCAAAAGAGAACCCATATTCGGCGGACTTGACACACACTTCCTGGTCCAACTATCGCCCGATTTCACTGATCAATGTTGATCTCAAACTTCTCACCAAAATGATGACATTACGATTACAATCCCCACTCTTAAAACTAATTTCCAAAGACCAGGTGGGCTTTATGCTAGGTAGACAACCGGGGGACTGCGTTAGAAGAATGACACACTTACTACATATTGTTCATCAGAGGAAGTTCCCTGCTATGCTGTTGGCACTGGATATAAGTAAGGCTTTTGACTCGGTTGGGTGGGACTATTTACGCTATACTCTAGCTAAATGGGGGTTCGGTCCCTCTTTCATGCACCTAATCGACTCATTGTATTCTGAGCCCACAGCATATGTTCAATATCAGGTCTTCCATTCCCAAAAATTTGAAATCACTAGGGGAACCAGGCAGGGGTGCCCCCTTTCCCCCCTCGTTTGCCCTGGCCATAGAACCTCTCGCTCAAGCGATAAGGCGACACGTGGATATCAAAGGTATAGAGGTTGCAGGCTATCATCATAAAATTAGTCTCTTCGCGGACAACGCACTTCTAATTCTTACTGATCCCTTGCACTCTCTCCCGAATCTCCAACCCCTACTACTACAATTTGGTACCCTATCAGGCCTTTTTGTTAATCTGCAAAAATCCAAAGCCCTCAATGTCTCTCTCCCTCCCTCCCTTTGTGCCTCCCTACAACAATCATTTCCCTACACCTGGGTGCCCAATGCATTGCCACACTTGGGGATATATCTCATCTCCTCCTATGACCAACTGTATGCTGCAAACTACCCAAAATTGTTTTCACACCTTGAATCCTTACTGTCCTCTTGGGAAAAACATTCCATATCGTGGCTCAGAAGGATCACAGCCGTTAAAATGACCTTGCTTCCCAAATTTCTATACCACGCTAGGGTCCTTCCGATCCCGATTCCCACTTATCGACTTAGGCTACTCCAACGCCGAATCTTAAAGTTCATTTGGAAAAGTTGCTTCCCTAGAGTCTCACACTCAGTTCTTTACCGGGTCAAACGGGAGGGGGGTTTGGGACTTCCCTTATTTCAGAAATACTATCAAGCGGCCCAACTGACTCCTCTGGTGCTCTGGTTTGAGAAATCAGAAATGCCCCTTTTGGGTCTCTCTGGAGGCTTACTCATGCTCCCCGATATCTCTCCGCAACCTCCCCTGGTTACCCCCCCCAAACAGAGGGAATCTTTATAACCCAATTCTCAAACACACTCAGAAAGTTTGGGATGGACTCCGACGCTCATTGGGATGGATGTCCTCACACACTCCCCTGATGTCCATCCATGGCAACCCACTCTTTCAACCAGGCTTCTCAAACCCGACTGCGTTTAAAGTATGGCTCTCCAGCTCCCTGAATCAAGTTAGAGATTTCTGTTCAAACACGGGTGTGGTGCCTTTCCCAATACTTCAATCTACACATAACTTGACTGTTAAGCAGACTTTCCAATATTTACAGATTAAACATTTTTTGCTGGCCCGATTGGGACCAGTACGACCCATTCCCCCACTTTCCCCGTTCGAGAGACTGCTACATCATGGGATGCATGGCTCAGGGACTATATCTACCCTTTACAACCTCCTAATGGACAAACTGCACGCCTCCCCTCCCCTCTACACCTCCAAATGGGAACGGGACTTGGGGTGTACATCTGGACACAAATTTGGACAACGACTTCCCACAGCTCAATGAATGTTCAAGCTCTGGAGGCTAATTACAAACTGCTCCTTAGGTGGTACTTGGTTCCACTTCGGGTCTCCAAGGCTATCCCATCTCACTCCCCAAACTGCTTCAGGGGTTGCCGGGTGGAGTGTTCGGTCATTCACATTTGGTGGTCCCGTCCTAGGGTGAGGAGATTCTGGCATAGGGTCTACCAACTTCTATATACAGTTACGGGTCAGACGTTCCGCAAGGACCCGTTGGAAGCTCTGCTGCTCAAGAGACCTCCGGGGTGCACGATCCGTCAACATAGATTACTCACATTCATCCTCACGGAAGCCAAACGGGTCATTACAAGAAATTGGAGGACCCCAGACCTCCCCTTTGCTGAAGTCAAGCACAGAGTTACGCGGGTGATGTTTTTTGAAAAGCTCACTGCTATTCAAGGGGACACTCTGGTGCAGTTCAGGAAGCTTTGGGAACCGTGGATTGAGTCGTACCTGCCTCCCTCTTTCAATGTTGACTCTTTGACAATATGAGACCCGGAAGTTGCAGTTGAGGGACAACTATCCTGACTTTTCACTTTAAGGGTATTCTTTTCCTCCCTCTCCCCCTCCTCCACTGTCTTCACTCCCCTCTCCACCCCCCTCCCTACCTTACCATCTTCTAGCTCTATCCCCCCCCATGCTATTTCCTCCCCCTCAGAACCAGATACCTCAGGCCCCCCTTTTCTCTCTGTAACCTAGGCTGAAAGTCTGAACTGATATTATGTATCAATGTACCATAAGATTCTAGGAATTGTTTAGTGCTTTTCCCGGACCACTTTGATGCTTACAGCCTTACCTCTTTTTGTATGTTCCGTTTATGATCCACGATATTTGACAAGTGACATGTGTTTTAATGTACTTGAACTCTGACTATGTGAAAAGTAAAATAAAATCTTTTGAAAGAAAAAAAATATGGGATTTCTTTAAATATTCGGCAGGTCTTATATCCCCTTACTTGCCCCTACTGCCCCTCTTTTCCCAACCAATGTTTCTCCCGGGATACAATGATCCACACGCTTTCAAATGGCGGAGCAATCATGGTTATCATAAGGTTTATGATTTGTTGTGCAGTAACAATACCCCAACATGGTCATATCTTAAGGAACGTAAAAAGATCCCCGATGTAGAATTGTACCGTTTTCTCCAAATACAACACTGGATGTCTACTCTGAAGCAGAGAAGGACATTGAATAGCCCACTTACATGCTTTGAGCACATTTGTCTCTACTCCCCAAGCGGACCCAAACTGATATCTATCCTATATCTATACTCTATAACTGAATGAGAGTATAGGATTCCCAATCCCCAATCTGACGAATCCCAATTTTTACATTCCTACACTAACAAATGGGAGATGGATCTTAATTTAGGTTGGACAACTGATAACTGGAAAAAGGTGTGGGGAAATATCTCTAAATGCTCACTAAACGTAACAAACTTGGAAGTGGCCTATAAGGTCCTCTTCAGATGGTATCTAGTCCCAGCACGCTTGGCAAAGCTATTTCCTACCTCATCTAATAACTGCTTTCGGGGATGCCCATCTCTTGGAGACATGTTGCACACTTGGTGGTCCTGTCCATTTGCTTCCCGCTTTTGAATTAGGATCTACCAATTGCTATCCAATGTATTTAACAAACGCATCTCTAAGAGCCCAGCGCAGGCCCTGTTACATGCATCGGTGCCTGGCTTAATTAAATCCCAGAGTTCCCTGGCTCATCATATCTTTATTGCAGCTAAATTGACCATAGCCGAGAATTGGAAAAAACAATGTATCCCTTTCAGGGAGTTTACACAAAGAATGGATAACATAATGCTGAATGAGCGCTTGGCGTGCATTTTGGCTGACAACCGAAATAGGTTTTTGAGCATTTGGGAACCTTGAATATCGCTCCAGCACCCTACTATAGACACATATACCCTTCAGTACCTATGATGAAGCTAGGTGCCTAATGACAAATGAGGATGCTCTTACCCCGGTCTCGGGGGTGGTACTATAGACATATACGGGAAAAATTGTAAAAACCATCAGATAGACCTTTACCCTGTTTCACTTTTAGTTCTGTTTTTTATTTATTTACTTCATTTTTTTCTCTTTTTCCTTCACTGTGCATTACCGACTCATGCAATTGTGTCTGTATCTGACGTTTTACTGTAACGTTTTTGATTTCGCTTTGCAAGCGACATCTTATGCATTCAAACACCTATGTACAGTGCTTTGTTTATTTTCTATTTGAAACTAATAAAAAATATTGACATAAAAAAATACTACATACTGTGCATCAAATCTATACAAATTGTCTGGCTTTTGTCTCAGAAAAAAAGCCTGCCATTTTTAATTCTAGATTAAACCTGCCTGGTCTTTTTCTTTAAAATGACATCCTGTTAAAAAGGATAGCATACTGTGCATTGAACCTGTAAAATATTTCAGGCTACGGTCTCAGAAAAAAATAAACTATATTTTCTGGGACAATGAAAAAACCTGCCTACTCTCTCCCTCTGAAAATGCATCCTAGTAAAAAAAATCATTACATACTGTGCATCAAATCTCTAAAATGTTTCTGACTTTTGTCTCAGCAAAAAAGTCACAGTCATTTTTAATTCCAGATGAAACCTGTCTGACCTCTTACACTGAAATTGCATCCTGAATACATAGTGCATCACAGTTTGTTGCATATAGGCCTGCATAGCAACAGACTGGTCGGGGTGTCCATGCTGACCCCTGTCTACAGCCAAAAGTGCCTACAATGGTCATGTTAGCATCAGAACTGGACCACAGAGTAATGGAAGAAGGCTGCCTGGTCTGGTGAATTACGTTTTCTTTTACATCATGTGGATGGCCGAGTGTGTGTGTCACTTACCTGGGGAAGAGATGGCACCAGGATGCACTATGGGAAGAAGGCAAGCTGGCAGAGGCAGTGTGATGCTTTTAGCAATATTCTGCTGGGAAACCTTGTGTCACGCACGCTGAGAGAATAGGGTAATTACCTGATCGGATCACAGTTGCAGAGTCTGAGGCAGGTTACTTTAGTATAGTATAGAAGTTTATATAAGCAAAGAATAACAACGTGTGCAGTCCCGTGTTTCCTCACAGTGGGACAATCAGAATAGCTTTACATAACAGTCCATATAATCCAGAAAGTACAATGTGCACTCTAGTGTTTCTTCACACCAGACTTATCACATTAGTTTAGTATAGCAGTTCATATGCCTGAATATGGCCAGTACCATAGCTTTAAGAACACAAAGTCCCAACAAGAATAGCAAGCAGATCATAAGTGAGGGAATACTTGCAATTAGTAGCTCAGAGGATAAGTCCAGTGCTAATGGCGCTCTCTATGCAAGTAGCTTTTCCCGCACTCATGTCCCCTTTAAGGCAGGTCTCCTGTGGTAGCAGCTGCTGTGACGAACGGTGGGGTCTGTCAGCGGTACTGACAGGATCAGCAGGGAGGTAGTTAGATTCTTGACCGAGCCGGAATTGCTCAGCATTGTGCTGAAGACAACAGAGCGCCAAACAATTCAAACAGGCTAAAAGCTTGTGAGCAGGAAGTAGGAGGAGCGGCATGCCTTGCTGTGATTGGACGGTAGCGGTTTGCTACAGTCCACCCCCAGGTGAGTCTATTACACCTTGGGTCTTGCCATTCATGTGGATGCTACTTTGACACATACCACCTACCTAAACATTGTTGCTGACCAAGTACACCCCTTTATGGAAATGGTATTCCCTGATGTCAGTGTCCATTTTTGGCAGATTATTGTGACCTGCCACGCTGCAAAAATGGTTCAAGAATGGTTTGAGGAACACAACAACGAGTTTGAGGTTTTGATTTGACCTCCAAATTCTTCAGTTTTCAATCCAATCGAGCATCTGTGGGTGTGCTGGAAACACAAGTCCAATCCATGGAGGCTTCACCTTACTACTTACAGGACTTAAAAGATCTGCTACTGATGGCTTGGTACCAGATACCACAGCATACCTTCAGAGGTCTAGTGGGGTCCATGCCTCAACAAGTCAGGGCTGTTTTGGCAGCAAAAG
Organism: Nanorana parkeri; assembly: GCF_000935625.1. NCBI lineage: Eukaryota > Metazoa > Chordata > Amphibia > Anura > Dicroglossidae > Nanorana > Nanorana parkeri. The sequence continues at coordinate 35,360 of NW_017308991.1, forward strand.
GCGGGTGGTCATAATGTCATGGCTAGGGATGCACAATACTATTTTTCCAGACTGAGTACGAGTACTGATACTTTTCCTCAAGTTCATGCCGATACCAATTACTGGTACCTTTTTTTTAGTGTCATGTGACAGTTTTTCTAAAGCAATACAGATGATTTTAGGACAGTGGTGGAGTGTCAGGGCTCGGTCACAGCTGCAACCCTGGTAGTTCTTCCACTGACTCCAAGCTGTAGAGGGACTACAAATCCCAGCAATACATTGTATAGCAATGCAGAATACCACCAGCTATACAGGACTACAAATCCCAGCATTACATTATACAGCAATGCAGAATGGCACTGACTATAGAGGACTACAAATCCGAGCAATACAGAATGGCATCAGCTATACAGGACTACAAATCCCAGCAATACATTGTAAAGCAATGAGAATAATATGAAGCTACATACTCTGTGTTGCTCTGGGGTGGCTACCTGATGTCTTCATTGTCTCAGCCCTTCTGGGCTATCAGAAGGGCTGTGCAGGGTCTCAGGTGGGCTTGTGCAGGCTTTAAGGAGGCTGTGCAGAGTCTCAGGTGGGCTGTACGGGCTCTCAGATGGCTGTGAGGACCCTCAAGTAGGCTGTGCAGGGTCTCAGGTGGGATCTGTGAGCTGTGCAAGGTCTTAGGTGGGCTGTGTGGGCTCTCAGTTGGGCTGTGCAGGGTCTCTTGGGTGGGCTGTGCAGGATTTCAGGTGGCCTGTGCAGGGTCTCTGGTGGCCTGTGCAGGGTCTCTGGTGGCCTGTGCAGGGTCTCAGGTGGGCTGTGCAGGGTCATAGGTGGGCTGTGCAGGGTCATAGGTGGGCTGTGCAGGGTCTCAGGTGGGCTTGTGCAGGCTTTAAGGAGGCTGTGCAGAGTCTCAGGTGGGCTGTACGGGCTCTCAGATGGCTGTGTGGACCCTCAAGTAGGCTGTGCAGGGTTTCAGGTGGGATCTGTGGGCTGTGCAAGGTCTCTGGTGGCCTGTGCAGGGTCTCTGGTGGCCTGTGCAGGGTCTCAGGTGGCCTGTGCAGGGTCTCAGGTGGGCTGTGTGGGCTCTCAGTTGGGCTATGCAGGGGCACCTGGGTGGGCTGTGCAGGTTCTCAGCTGGGCTGTGCAGGATATCAGGTGGGCTGTGCAGGGTCTCATGTGGGCTGTGCAGGGTCTCAGGTGGGCTGTGCAGGGTCTCAGGTGTGCTTTGCAGGGTCTCAGGTGAGCTGTGCAGGGTCTCAGGTGAGCTGTGCAGGGTCATAGGTGGGCTGTGCAGGGTCTCAGGTGGGCTCTCAGGTGAGCTGTGCAAGGTCTCAGGTGGGCTGTGCAGGCTCCCAGGAGGCTGTGCAGGGTCTCATGATGGCTGTGTTGGTTATTAGAATGGCTGTACAGATATCAGGTGGGCTCTGTGGGCTGTGCAGGGTCTTAGGTTGGCTATGTGGACTATCAGTTGGTCTGTGCAGGGTCTCATGATGGCTGTGTTGGTTATTAGATTGGCTGTACAGATATCAGGTGGGCTCTGTGGGCTGTGCAGGGTCTTAGGTTGGCTATGTGGGCTCTCAGTTAGGCTGTGCAGGTTCTCAGCTGGGCTGTGCAGGATTTCAGGTGGGCTGTGCAGGGTCATAGGTGGCCTGTGCAGGGTTTCTGGTGGCCTGTGCAGGGTTTCTGGTGGCCTGTGCAGGGTCTCAGTTGGGCTGTGCTGGGTCTCAGGTGGGCTGTGCAGGGTCTCAGGTGAGCTGTGCAGGGTCTCAGGTGAGCTGTGCAGGGTCTCAGGTGAGCTGTGCAGGGTCTCAGGTGAGCTGTGCAGGGTCTCAGGTGAGCTGTGCAGGGTCTCAGGTGAGCTGTGCAGGGTCTCAGGTGAGCTGTGCAGGGTCTCAGGTGAGCTGTGCAGGGTCTCAGGTGAGCTGTGCAGGGTCTCAGGTGAGCTGTGCAGGGTCTCAGGTGAGCTGTGCAGGGTCTCAGGTGAGCTGTGCAGGGTCTCAGGTGAGCTGTGCAGGGTCTCAGGTGAGCTGTGCAGGGTCTCAGGTGAGCTGTGCAGGGTCTCAGGTGAGCTGTGCAGGGTCTCAGGTGAGCTGTGCAGGGTCTCAGGTGAGCTGTGCAGGGTCTCAGGTGAGCTGTGCAGGGTCTCAGGTGAGCTGTGCAGGGTCTCAGGTGAGCTGTGCAGGGTCTCAGGTGAGCTGTGCAGGGTCTCAGGTGAGCTGTGCAGGGTCTCAGGTGAGCTGTGCAGGGTCTCAGGTGAGCTGTGCAGGGTCTCAGGTGAGCTGTGCAGGGTCTCAGGTGAGCTGTGCAGGGTCTCAGGTGAGCTGTGCAGGGTCTCAGGTGAGCTGTGCAGGGTCTCAGGTGAGCTGTGCAGGGTCTCAGGTGAGCTGTGCAGGGTCTCAGGTGAGCTGTGCAGGGTCTCAGGTGAGCTGTGCAGGGTCTCAGGTGAGCTGTGCAGGGTCTCAGGTGAGCTGTGCAGGGTCTCAGGTGAGCTGTGCAGGGTCTCAGGTGAGCTGTGCAGGGTCTCAGGTGAGCTGTGCAGGGTCTCAGGTGAGCTGTGCAGGGTCTCAGGTGAGCTGTGCAGGGTCTCAGGTGAGCTGTGCAGGGTCTCAGGTGAGCTGTGCAGGGTCTCAGGTGAGCTGTGCAGGGTCTCAGGTGAGCTGTGCAGGGTCTCAGGTGAGCTGTGCAGGGTCTCAGGTGAGCTGTGCAGGGTCTCAGGTGAGCTGTGCAGGGTCTCAGGTGAGCTGTGCAGGGTCTCAGGTGAGCTGTGCAGGGTCTCAGGTGAGCTGTGCAGGGTCTCAGGTGAGCTGTGCAGGGTCTCAGGTGAGCTGTGCAGGGTCTCAGGTGAGCTGTGCAGGGTCTCAGGTGAGCTGTGCAGGGTCTCAGGTGAGCTGTGCAGGGTCTCAGGTGAGCTGTGCAGGGTCTCAGGTGAGCTGTGCAGGGTCTCAGGTGAGCTGTGCAGGGTCTCAGGTGAGCTGTGCAGGGTCTCAGGTGAGCTGTGCAGGGTCTCAGGTGAGCTGTGCAGGGTCTCAGGTGAGCTGTGCAGGGTCTCAGGTGAGCTGTGCAGGGTCTCAGGTGAGCTGTGCAGGGTCTCAGGTGAGCTGTGCAGGGTCTCAGGTGAGCTGTGCAGGGTCTCAGGTGAGCTGTGCAGGGTCTCAGGTGAGCTGTGCAGGGTCTCAGGTGAGCTGTGCAGGGTCTCAGGTGAGCTGTGCAGGGTCTCAGGTGAGCTGTGCAGGGTCTCAGGTGAGCTGTGCAGGGTCTCAGGTGAGCTGTGCAGGGTCTCAGGTGAGCTGTGCAGGGTCTCAGGTGAGCTGTGCAGGGTCTCAGGTGAGCTGTGCAGGGTCTCAGGTGAGCTGTGCAGGGTCTCAGGTGAGCTGTGCAGGGTCTCAGGTGAGCTGTGCAGGGTCTCAGGTGAGCTGTGCAGGGTCTCAGGTGAGCTGTGCAGGGTCTCAGGTGAGCTGTGCAGGGTCTCAGGTGGGCTCTCAGGTGAGCTGTGCAAGGTCTCAGGTGGGCTGTGCAGGCTCCCAGGAGGCTGTGCAGGGTCTCATGATGGCTGTGTTGGTTATTAGATTGGCTGTACAGATATCAGGTGGGCTCTGTGGGCTGTGCAGGGTCTTAGGTTGGCTATGTGGACTATCAGTTGGTCTGTGCAGGGTCTCATGATGGCTGTGTTGGTTATTAGATTGGCTGTACAGATATCAGGTGGGCTCTGTGGGCTGTGCAGGGTCTTAGGTTGGCTATGTGGACTCTCAGTTGCTCTGTGCAGGGTCTTAGGAGGGCTGTGCAGCATCTCACCAGGGCTGTACGGGTTGTTAAGAGGGATGTTTGGCGTTTCACCAGGGGTCCAGAGGCGGGCAGCAGGGATCCTAAAGAAGAAGGAGATCTGCAGCCGACACTATAAGCAGCCCCCACAAAGTCCCCAGCAAGCGTGGGAACTTATGCTATCAGCGCTTAGTATTGGGGCATTTTGTGAGGAAATGACCAATATCGGCAACAATATCGATATCGGTATGGCTGATCTATTGTGCATCGAATCTGTACTATATTTCTGACTTTTGCCTTTGAAAAAGTACACACTAATCTTTTTTTCATGATAAAACATGCCTAGTCTCTCCTTCTTAAATTGCACCCTAGCAAAAAAATGCTTACATGATTTGTAGCCAAATTTCTGACTTTTGACATAATAAACCAACTTTTTTCACTAATCTCTCTCTTTAACGTAGCAGCAAAGTAAAACTGCTTACATAATGTGCAGTGATTCTGTACAATATTTATGGCTGCTGTGAAACAGCACACTCATTTTGTATTTCTTGATAACAAATAACTCACCTCTCCCTCTTACATTGATGATCAATCAAGCTGCTTACTTACTGTGCTATATGCCTGGCAATTTAAATACGGCACTATACATTTTATTTGAAGTGTTTTGGGGCACTTTGTGTTGACATTTTCATAACTTTTGTACTATAAATTTTGTAGCGTGGCAGACAGTGTGGTACTGTAAAGAAAATCACAAGATAAGCTATGAAAAATTCCACTGTTTGGCAATTTAAATAAAGTTCATGGCTTAAGCCTACATTTTTTGAAGTATAATCCTTCTGATAACTTTTAGATCTGTTGTGTTTACTACTTCACCAGTCAACTGCCTACTACATAAAAATGGTGAGACTTTTGTTTTGAGTGGAAATTGATCATATTGTGTTGCTGCAGCTGTATGTAAGCCAAGGAAAATGTAAAAGTAAACAAAATTATTACTTTTGCTATTTTTGAGATGCCAGAATATAGTGTTGCTGACCAGGAGAATCATCATGTTCTGTAGTATTGTATAGGTTAAAGGCATGTCTAAAGCATGTAATTTGAAGGATGTGTATTTTTCTCATGTCTCTCTCAAAGTCACACCAAATGGAGGGACATCTCCCTGCTGAACAGTATTTTTATAAAAAATGTTTTTTGTATTGGTGCATGTCCTCCATGGCAGTGCTCAGCTATCCATGTGCTTTGTTCGACAACCACTTGCTTAATAGCCTTGAAATTGACCAAAATTGATTAGTAGGATTTGCCCCCTCCCCCCATAGAAAATTACATCTACACTTCTACCTTTGCTTTAGATTCCTCTATTGCACTTTCATGATCTCACTACTCTCTCTGACTCCAACTGCTGGATCTTCCTTCACTCCAAATTCTCCTTCACTGTCCATACACATTAACTAGGCATCCATTTCAGAGATTCAATGTAACAACTGAACCATATGTACATCTGAATTAAAATTAAAGTTGGTACAATTGTTAAATGGTATACTAATGTTTAAGGGTGTAAGATAATTCAATTATTGAAGTTGTTTTGGGGACTTTTGGTCCTTCACCTGCCTGGGAAGGACGAACAAGGATAGGGAGGGTGGGGGAGAGGCTGAGAGGAGGAGAGCCCCTCCTCTCAGCCCCTCCTCAGCCCTCCCTATGCTTGTTCGTCCTCCCCGGGCAGGTCAGTTCAGGACAAGCCCAGCCCCTGCTGCACGATCAGCTGTACAGCTTTTCTCCTCCTGCCTGGACTGCTGCTGCTGTTCCATTGCATCTGACTGTCAGTCACAGGCTGGCGGGTCAAGGATGATTTGGGCTCAGAGGAAGTGAGTTGAATGATGTTGACCATCAGACTGAGGACATCTAGTGGCAGAAAAAATTACTGCAGGGGAAATTCCTGAATTAAAGCTATATCTATGGGGCCGTATGACGAAACGCGTTAGCGGCAGGGCTAGCTGACGTCCCACTTTGTACCTAGAGGAGACGGGAGTTGTTTCAGTCTGTTTTGCCGGCCGGTACTTTTAAAACAGTGAGTTCTTATTGTTTCATTTTTTTTATAAAAGTCTTAACTACTACACTACACATGAAGATTTCTTTTTGCTTTCAATCTGAATGATTATTGGAACTAAAAGGATACGGAGGGAGTAAGAGTGAAGGAGCAAGGACCTCGGGAGCCTTTTGCTGATTACTCATATGCCGTGTTGGCTGTGTGGGGCAGCTAGAGATTGTGGTGAGTGTGCAGCCACTGGGGGATGTGTTGGAATACACGGAAAGCACATACTTTTTTTTTAAGCATATAGATCTTTATTAAGTTTTCCATATTGCACATACTTTTTGTTTTGAGACATTTTGACACTGACATATTTCTTCACTTTCGTTGGATAAAACTTTTTCTTCATATTTTTTCACGGATAAAGTTTTATATATTTCTCACGCCCATAGATTGGACTTATTTTGTTTAATGGACTGTTCGGGCATCTAAATCACTTCATTGATTTTATTGTTTTTTTGTGTTTTTGATCACTCTATTGTATATTTATTTATTATTTATTCACTTTTATGCACTTTCATTAGAGGATTATTGTTTTAAAGATAGATTGGGGCTTATTAGCCTTCTATGTGGCAGCTTCCAAACCTTAGGTTCCTCTCCCTGTGCTAATTATTCCATTAGCACAGATTAACTCTTTAAATTTTCTACCTGGATGTTGCTCCTATTAAGCTGGAATATTATCACTTGTATATTTTTATTTTTTTGCTGTATTTATTTCGGTATATGTTAATATCAAGGCAATTGTAGGAATAATGTGTGCTTGTTAACTGTTTATACTTTATTATGCCTGCATTTGGAGTTAATTTTATATCTTGGAATGTAAGGGGTTTAGGTGATCCAGTAAAAAGGAGAGCAATATTTTACTATTTACTTTATATATACTCCTTCCATCATCTGTCTACAGGAGACGCATACCAGTAAAGAAATGTGTAAAGCGGTGGAGCGTAGGTTCTGCCAGCAATAGATTCATTCTTTCTTCTCCACATATGCCGGAGGAGTTTCTATACTCATTCACAAAAAATTGCCATTCTCCTGTAAACAGACGTAAATTGATGTGCATGGACGTTATATATTTCTTCATTGCCGTGTACATGATATGGAATGTGTGGTTGGCAATATCTACATTCCATTGCCGTACTCAAATGATGCACTTACAGAACTGGCCCGTTTCCTTGTAGACAAACTCTCACTCCCAGTATTGGTAATGGGGGATTTTAATAACTGTATGAGATAAATTTCCATCTAGCTCTACTCTAGGAGTTACTAATTTAACTGCGTTTGCCAAGCTTTTTCTGGAAATGGGCTTGTCAGATATTTGGCACTTTTTTCATTCAGCCGAGCAGCAGTATACCTGTAATTCCAAAACACATAATACACTATCCCGTATTGATTATGTATTGGGAACTGCTGAAATTTTACCATATGTCACCGTTGTGGAAATTCAGCCTAGATGTCTGTCAGATCACTCTATGTTGTATACTCGGCTCACTTTGGGTCAACAATTCTCCTCTACCTCTTGGCGTCTAAATCCCTTCTGGCTATCATTGATAGGGGAATGTGCATCATTGGAGGATGACCTTTTCTCTTTTTGGGCTGTTAATATAGGCTCTGCTTCAGGATTGGTGGTATGGGATACTCTGAAGGCCTACCTTCGAGGCCTGTTTATTAAACATGTTAGTCGTATCAAGTCAGCCACTAGACAACGGGAAAGTCTATCTAGACAGGCAGTTGCAGATAGTGAAAGGATATTTATCCATCGGATGCTACACAAGCTGCTTGGACCAAGGCTACTAGTGATCTTGCATCTCTTATACATTCAAGGACACACCAAATAATTTTTTATGAAGAGAGTGTTCTGGGCTGAGGGAGATGCCTCGGGTAGGCTTCTGGCTCAGATTGCTCGTTCTCAACAAGCACCATCCTATATTGGGGCCATTAGGGACCCTTCTGGCTCTCTTTGTACAGATAGTCAACATATACTGAATGTTGTTTCTCAATTTTATGCCTCACTGTATATCTCTAAGGCAACATATTCTGATGTTGATTTAGCAAGATATCTCTCAGGTATAACTTTGCCTACCCTAGCTGCATCAGATGTCTTGGACCTAGAGGCCCCTATTACTATGCAGGAGATGGAACAAGCCGTTGCTAGTTTCCCAAATGGTAAGGCCCCTGGTCCAGATGGGTTGCCAATAGAGGTTTATAAAAAGTATAAACAATCTATTTTGCCTCTTTTACTGCAAACATTCAATGGAGCACTAGACGTGGGATGTCTCCCAAGTACTATTTATGAGGCTACTATTATTGTGCTTCCTAAAAAACATAAAGGCCCTCTTCAACCAGAATCCTATAGACCGATCTCATTGTTGAATAATGATGTTACAATTTTAGCTAAGGTGTTGGCTAACAGGTTGTCTACAAAAATGTAATCAATTGTGCATCCAGATCAATCTGGTTTTCTACCTAGTGTGTGATGACAGTCCAGCGTCCCCTGGTTACTAGGTAATCAGGAGATGCTGAACTGTCATTACACACTGAGAACCTGGCGGAGCCGCCGTGATATCACAGCGGCTCTGCCGGGTTCTCAGTGTAATGACAGATCAGCATCCCTGGTTATCTGGTAACCATCAAGCAGTTTATGAATGGGGAGAAGCCTCTATAGTGAGTGCTACTCCCCATTCAGAAATTCATGAATGAACAGGAAGTTCATTACCTGGTAACCAGGGGACGCTGATCTGTCTCTGCATGCAAGTGGACGGAGCCAGCCGGGAGATGACGACTGGCTCCGCCAAGCTGTCAGTAGCAGGTTGGCGCAGCTTCGGCTTTCACCTTGGCTCATTCGAGCCGAAGCATATGCCCTCGGCTCAACTGAGCCGCTCGGCCAACTTCGGGAGCTGTACGGGCTATATGGAATCGTCCGTACAGCAGCCCTTCGGTTCTACTGAACTGAAGGGGTGCTGGGGCCAAAGCTAGTCGAAAGGATCAGCCGAAGTGCGTTGTTAGAACGCATTGCAGTGCATGATTTTTTATTTATTTTCTTTTTTAAAAACCCATTAAATTAACTGTGGCAGCGCATGGCAAAGCTTTGTGACGCATTGACGTGCGTTGTGATACCTTGTGTTGCAATTAAATATACGCCTGTATCATTTTATCACAACACAAACACCAACACAGCGTAAAAACAATTTTTAACATAAGTCGCTTATTTACAGTTTTGCGTACCTTCATTGTTTTACCTTTTCCCAAAAAGGTGCAATTACAAATTTGCTAATATTTGTTATTTATTAACTCGATACAGTTTTATCTTTTAGATTTACAATTGCAAAAATGGCGTGGCCAGCTGAATTGTAAAATGTTTGAGGGCTTGGCAGCGAAAGGGTTAAAGAAAAACTTATACAAATTATCTGATTAAAAAAAAATTAGTTTCTGAAGTGAGAGCAGTGCCTGGTAATTTCTAGTATAAACAGTTTTCTATTTATATATTTATTTTATTTACTGAAAGTTGGCTAGGGTGGGACCTACACAGAGGCAAACGACTTAACTTTCTGGGGTCTGAAGACTTTCTCTAAACTAGGAGTTAAGTCATCCTATACTGCTACTGTATTGACTCTAAAAAAAAAAAAACTATTTAAAACCTACCTTAATGCTTTTGTGGGCAAAGTTAGTTTTTGTAGATGTTGGCAGGATGAGGGGAATCCATTTTTTACTATTTACTGTAGGCCGTTGATCTTATTAAGTTAAATGCGACACCTGCAAATGTACCTCATTACAACTTGAACTGTACAGTGACCAGCTAATAAAAAAGCTAGTGCTCATATACGATGTTGTAATTATATTGTAAGAGATGGGGATTTGGGATGCCAAATGTTGCATTCCTGCATTGTTGTCATCTGACTGCGTTGACCAATAAGAAGTGCTTCTGACTGCAGTGACCAATTAGAAGTGCTCCTTGCTAAGAATGAGTACTCGCATTTGCGAGTGAAATTTAAAATACAGACCGCAGGGCTACAATCCCATGTATGGATAGTACAATGGGAGCCACGGAGGGAAAGGAGCGATCAAAAGCAGCAGGGGGGAAGATTGGTGGGGGAATTCCATTTTACCCAAATACGCCTAGGAAAGTGGAATTACCCTTTAATAAGCTTTAACATTTTTTTTGCAAACACTTTACCTTTACATTTTAAAACAAACATTTGGGCAATTTTCCATAAATGTCACACAGTGGAGCAAACAGATTAGGACTGGATTTATCTCATGCCCTTTAAATTGCCTTTTAAATTTAAAGCCCTTGATCTAACAAATGCTGACATATGCATATAAGGTGCTGCCTGCACAGCCATTTACTGGGTGGTGTATGCACACTTTCTTACAATCATACTCTAAAATCTCCTGGATTGTAGAATCAAAACCTTCCCAAACTTTCCAACCTAGAAATTGCCCCTACAATATCTAGAGCCTTTTGGGATCGCATAAGCTCCTAGCTGTTTCTGGGAAATAATATTTAAAATTTTTACCCAATGTAATGGATTTGTAGTCCAGAGCATTACACCCAATCCCTGGGAAATCATAACACAACTCTCTAAATTATGGCTTACAACTCAACCTCAAATGTGTTTTTGGGACAGAGGAGGTTAACTTTGTCAAAGCTAGACGCTGGTCCATGGGAATAAACATCAACTGTACTGGCTGTACATCAACTGCCAAAGCCAAAAGATAAAGCAGATGTTGTTCTTTCACAAGATTTACAGACTATTACTTGTGATCTCTAGCCAACTATGCAGAAATCAGAACACTATGATATAATTAATTTATAAAGACACTCATATACATGCACTAATACTAATTTCGTGTTTGCATAGTGTATTTTATGCTTGAACATAAAATACACTACAATACACAGTGAGCGGTTGAAAAAGGCAGCTTTCCCTGGCTAGGAAGGAGTTACGCCTTGCCCCAATAGGTACACCTCCTCTCTCTAAAAACTGTATGTATTGGACTGTGGTTTTTGTTCATTTATACTGGAAGCTGGAATAGCCGGTCCAGTAGGATGTAGTGAGGGACACTACTGTTAGTTAGCCTCCTAAGGTGGAGTAGGCCTTTTTATTTATGTTACTCTGGAGTTTCTGCTGGAATTTGTTTCTTTAAAAAGGTACCCTGTTGATAAAAAGAAACTTTATGTTGAATGCGATAAAGGCGCATTTATTGCTAATACTGATCACAGACCAGTGACTTTCTTACTATATATATATATATAGTCAAAAAAGACAAAAACGCAGTATTGCAGTGTGCAATTATACCTTTCTTATTGGACTAACAAAATATATAAAAGACAAGCTTTCAAGAGTGAACCTCTCTTCTTCAGGTCAGAAGCACTACTCTCACTCTCTCTCTCTCATTCACTCTCGAAAGCTTGTCTTTTATATATTTTGTTAGTCCAATAAGAAAGGTATAATTGCACACTGCAATACTGCGTTTTTGTCTTTTTTGACATAGGCTAATGCCTGCTATCTTCTGAGAATGCAAAGCTGCATTGCAGCCGAGGAGGATCCTGAGAATATTGTCGGGATCCACCCTGGCTGCCTAAGCTACAGCTGTCTCTGCCTCTCTACAGTAGCCCTTCCCCTGTCTGACCCTCCAGTAAGGTCTGAAGGAACTGAGAGGGGAGGGGGAAATCAATGCGGGGAGAAGTGACTTACTGTAGCTTTTACAGATACAGAGTCTCACTAGGTTTTGAAATTCACTACAGACTGGAAACTCAATCAAGTTGCAGATTAACTTCACTGTTTATTTCCTTAATCCAGATTCAATAAAGCTAATGAAAATAACATGAGGCAGTAATTTTAATGTCTAATTCAACAGTCTCCATATTTCCTTGTGAAGAGAAGCACTGCGTTAGCCTGGTGAAGAAACATTGGTTCAAAGATGTAAATCTTGTTTATTCAATGAAAAATGTCTGAACAATTGTTTTGTTGCAGGTAGAGCCATGTGCACAAGTTCATGAAGCATATTACAACTGGATATATACTGTATAGAAAAGTTAGCTTCTCAAGGCACAGGAAAGTCAGAGACACTTACTGGTAGCATATGATTTATGTGTGAAATGGCTGAAGGCTGCTAAAGTAGATTGTGACCTATTCCCAGTCTGGCTATATATCAGAGATGCAAAACAAGCGTCCAAATGCCAGTAGTCTAATAGACTACAATGACAGTGAACTGCCCCAACCTGTGCACCTTCCCTTTCAGTTATAAATGGAATAAGTGACTGCCATCTTACCTTTTTGCCATGTTATTGCACAACATTATTTACATAAAAATGTATGTTTTATGTAGTATGTTGTTTTATGTAGTGTACACCTGAAAATCATTTATACTGTTTTTAGCAGCATTACCTTATTTTATCCTTTTTTTGGAGCAATATAAAATATACAGGAACTGGAGGAATAGTGAAGGAGTTTGGTTTTGCAGCTATTGAAATTCTGCTTTCATTATTAATGACAAATCATTAAAAGCAAAAGAATTAAGCATTCTCTTGAGTACTGTACCCATCACTCGTATGTCTTACTAATTAATTACACAACATATAAAGTCATAAACAGTCAAATAAAATATTATTTTAAATTTTAAATTTTGCTACTATCTGTGTTTAGCAAGAATGTACATTGCAAATACAATTACTATTAATTATGACATGAATGTCAAAGTTTGACAAATACACTGGGTCATGAATATGGAATACAAACACACACTGAGAACCAAAGGCCAGAGTATGGACAAATAAACTGAACAATGCAAAACCAATAAAATGCCTAGCCGTTCATTAAAAAACTATTTAAAAATTGGCACGGCATCCCCCTCCCAGACCATACCAACCCCAGGCATTTTTAGTTATTTTTTTAACTCGGGGGTCCCTCCTAACAATTCTACCCGACCTAAAGGGTCTGTTCTGGTTTAGGAGGGGGACCCCACGCTGTTTCTTTTTCCTTTTTGTTTACATAACATTTCTCAGTCTGTTCACTACCTCTGAGGCCTTGCAGCATTCGGCTGTTTGTCCCCTATGAGAATATTGGTGAACAGCAGGGACTGAACTGCCAAACTTTCGCCTCAGCAGATCCAGATGTTGGATCGGCTGAGGTTAGCGGGTTCTTCCCTTCAGTTCAGTTGAACGTGCTGAGTCTGTTGGGCTGAACCGAAGGAAAGTTAAGGGAGCCAAAGCCAGCTGATGCATGGCTGAAAATAGCCGTACACGGCTGCAGTGAATAGCCGAACAGGGTTTGGCTCCCTTCACTTCAGAACCCTATAATGTTCTCTGACAACATGCTGTAGAGAAGAACACTTGCTATCTCAATTCAACCTGTTTATAAAAGTTTGTTTGAGAATTATTTTGCCATTTCCATTAATTACTGCAGGGGTTTGAGCAAATGGTGAACTTGTAACTTTTTTTATATATAGGCCCCTTACACATCTGCGTCAATATTTTAATTATCCATTGGTCTGAGGGTTTACTGGCCATAGCATAGATGGACTTGCGGTAACTCTCTCTGGTTAACCAGTAACAGACTATACTGGCTTTTGCGACACTTCCACATATCCTTTCAACCCTGCTTACCTGGGTTATCAGGTCCAGTGCAGATTCACAGGCAATGTTTCCAACTTAAAAAGAAGCAAACAAAAAAAAACATCCCCAATCTGCACTCCCATAGAGTAAATGTGTGAAGTGGTAATTTCTATTTTTATGGTCATGATTCAGGGCATTAGAATAATTATGTTTAATAAAATAAAATGTTAAAAATAGTTTTTGGCAGGCTTCTGCCCCTCTAGAGGAGAGTGGATCAGACTGGTGTTGGACATTATGAAGTCGGAACAATGGATTGCCACCTGTAATGGAACCTGGGTGGCTTTCATCTGGTTTCTCATGCAGATTGTTTCACTGCTCACACATTGGCGATACTGAGGTTGACATGTTGCTGGATTTCCGGCTGGCCTGTATTGGCATGTTTTGTTTTGCTTTACTATATTTACAGCTTATGCTCTGGTTAGGTTGATATGGTTGTTGTTTTCCTTGTTCTTAGTTTTCTCCCTCTCTTCCCCTCTCTTTTTCCTCCTCCCCTCCTTTTCCACACTCCCCTATGTGAGCTGCTATCTCGTGTTAACCTGTTTATGTTTATTTAGTGTGCTCTGCATATTGTTCCAACACTATGTATCCAGCCTGTTATTTCTGTCCCTTACATTCTTTTCTTTGGTTAGTGATATTGTTTCTTGTTTTTCATTGTTGTAAATTAGGTCTTAAATAAAGATGATCTAAAAAAATTGTTGAATAGATGGGTGACAAGGGGGCCACACACTGGTTGAATTTCAGGCCGCGTCACTTGAAGTTGAGCAGCGTTTACCCAGCTTTATTCTTGTGGCTCAGTCTAAAGATTCAGACAGAGTTCCAAGGCAGACACCAGTAGTGTTTTGTATTAAATGTTTATTTGGAAAACAAAGAATTTGTGTATATATAGAGAAAAAGGAAGGGAAAAGATAGCGAGAGCGTGAATAGATACAAAAAAGGTTAAAAAAAAGATTGAGTGAGGGGGCGTGGCCGGGATGTGAGGCAGAGAGGACATGTCTGAGGGAGCTCCGCCGTTCTACTGACCTGTATCCTGAGGAAATCCTGACGAACCGGCTCCTGACTTACCTACCCGATCTCCGGTGGATGCCCGGTGCGGGGGGATATGCACTCTAGGTCCGGTAAGCGCGGAAACACTCCGAAAAAGGGTTGGAGACGATCCCTTCGTGCGGCCTCGTGTCCCGCCGCGGCCATCTTGCCTTCCTCCTCCACTTCCTGTGAGTGCACGCAACGGATCCTGTGTATGGAGGGTGCGGCTGCAGGAGCTGCTGACGCGGCTCTGGCCCCTCCAGATCAGCCTGTCTCCCCATCGACAGCAGGTAAGGAGAGGGCTGAAAGATTGAGTAAAAAAACAATAAAATAAATCTGACCAAAAGCCATTTTAGTTTCTATTTAAATGGAAACACATTAGACAGAATTACTCATTAAAATCATGTACAGGAAAATCTAAACTTATAATTGGATGAGATTCTTTTCTCAATTCTCATAGATTAATTCTATTCTATTTGTACTGTTATATGGAGCAATCAGGAATGAAATAACTATCTTAAAGTCTGTCTCCATTCCATAATGATGTTTTAGTTTTGTGTGGCCCCTGGCAAGTAGAATCAAAAGTGACTTTATTTATGTTTCTAGTACTCCAGTGACATGATATCCACACCACAGTTGTCCGTTCTAATACCCAAGCCAAATTTTTTTTTTTCTAGATAGATTCACATAATGTAGCAAAAGCAAACAACTGAAAATTCTAGCTGCAAATGGATGTCATGTATAAGTCGGGGTGATAGGAGAGTGGCAGAGCTACATAATAGGGAAATGTAGCTGGAGGGTGATTCAACCCACTGGCACCAACCCAAAACTAAAATATTAATTTTCGGTGAGCATGGCTTTTGAATTCCATGTACAATATACTGTACATCGTATTAAATGGATAACAACATGTTATAAAAGGTAACATTTTAAGAGCCATACAGTATCTCCATAAGGCATTATCAGGGCCGTCTTTAATATTGATTGGCCCCTGGCAAACATTTTCTTGGGCCCCCCACTCCCGACCCATCCCGATCCCCTAACCAACCCCCCCCCACGGCCCTGGGCATTATAATAAGCTGTCAATTAATTTTTTTTTTTAAAGACAGTAGCAGTGACTCCCTTGCAAACATCTTTGCTCACCTGCAGAACTACACCTGGCATTAGAATCTTCAGAATCCAACATTTCTGGGGGTCTCAGATGCTTGCATAGCCCCACTGCACACTTTGGCTCCCCCTAGTCAAGTGTGTCCCTTGCAGCTCTGAAGGGACACACTCATGATGTAAGTTGCACATAAGTGGTGGAGGTCAGGGAGTCAGTGTGCAGTGGGGAGACACAGATATTTAACAAACCCAGACGTTGATGAAGGCTCTAGAGATGGGTAATATAGAACAGTTATGAGTACTATTAATGAACCTTAACAGGCTGCCTTTTTTGAACAGCTTTAAATAGTTTTATGTAAAAATATACATGGAATTGAAGTCTAGAATGTATTTTTCCCCTGATATAATAATTTACACGTATTTGTTTCTTCTTTAGCCCTAGTTTACAGTGGTATTTGCACACTGCAATATGTAATCACTGGTCACTGAGCTTGGATTTCTATGTCTGGAGTAAAGTTACATTTCCAAAGCAATGGAAAGTTTGCAGAATACAACATACAATATAGGTAACATTCAACCAAAAAAACTTTCTTGTAAAGAGACCTGCAGAATGTTTTCAAAACAACCAAATAACTGCCCAATAACAATGTTCACATTGCAAATGACTATGCAAATAGCAGTTCTGAAGACAATTAAAAGTTGTAGTTGTACTTGATCTCATCTAATACATGGGTGTGAACACACTGATGAAATACAACTCAACAAATTAGCAAACATATGTCACATATGTTAAATAACCCCATCACTGACCTAAAAAAAATAAAACAAAAAGCACATGTAAAAGAAGACAGTTTATACTTACCTGGTCTGGCGTCTGCTCATGAAATCTTTGCTCCGTTGCAGAGCTATGGCACTTGAAGAATCTTCACATTTGACACACTTCTTGGTGTGTCAGATGCCTGCTTACTCTGCTGCACTCTGTGGTTCCTCCTGCCAGCTACCATGTCACTACTGGGACCGGCAACCGAATGCACGCATCCGATGCTCCTACAACACTGTAGAATGTGAAGATCCTTCAGGCAGCACAGCTGTGCATCAGATTAAAAATTAGACCAGGATTAGACCAGGAAAGTATAAACTGTCTTCTTTTACAAGTGCTTCTTTTTTTTATCTTTTATTTGTCAACGACAGGGTTCCTTTAAAGCTGAACTCTGGGCACAAAAATGTATTTTTAAATATATTCCATAGCTATGTAACGCCCTCTAAAATGTCGCTATTCAATTTAGAGATACCTGGACTGTAACCAGTCTAGATACTGATTACTACAAAGGGTATGGATCTACTAAATGATTTTGCAAACCTAGTTATAATCTTGTAAAAGTAGCAGTGACATCACTGTGCTGCACATATCCGGTGCAGACAGCAAAGCTGTGGGAGGAACCCAGCAGGTCCTCCCACTACAGGCTGCCTGCAGAAAACAACAGGAAGAGGGTGGATACAAGACCAGTTACCCTGCACAAGGAGTGAGTGCGGCAGAGACTGGTCATTATTACAGGAAGCTCCATCACAGAGGCACTTGCACTGAATTACTGCACATGTTTGCAGTAATCAGAAATCTGGTCCAGAAAAAGGATGTGCAGCTGACAATGGAGTGCATGTAGACAGGAAGTGGTTAAAAGAGGTTGGAGGAGTTCAGCAGCACTGAGCCACAAAAAAAGATTCATACCTAGGTGTTTTGTTGCTCAAAACTAAGCAAGTTAAAACGCTCAAGACAAGGAATCCCATTCACTTGCCTTGAGCGCAACAAAACACTCAAGACAAGGAATCCCATTCATTCCTATGGCCTCTGTTCCCACCTGAGCATTTGTTGCACAAAGTTTCCCATTGAAGTCCATGGCGCTGCGATTTGCCAAAAAGTAGCTCATATACTTTTTTCAGTGGCATTTTTCTGCTTGCGACAAAACGCTTAGGTGTGAACAAGGGCCATAAAATGAATGGGATTTATTGTCTTGAGGATTTTGTCGCACTTACCTTTGAGCGACCAAACGCCTAGGTGTGAACAGGGACTAAGGATCAAGTGACAGGGGTCATCGAAGTCTGAAAGCTTGTGCTCTGTAAATTCCCAGTAACTCCCTGACTTCCTCAGCTTCTAAGAGTACATAACAGTAAATACAAAAACACATCCAGTGGTACACGGTTATCTTTTGTACACACTCAGAAGCTGGGAGTAAATGAGAAAGATGATCTCTGATCCCTGAGTCTTAATATGAAAAGTCGGACTCCTATAGAGTGAACACACAGAAATATGTGGCTAATATACACTTACTGGCCACTATATTAGGTGCACCTGTTCAACTGCTCATTAACGCAAGTATCTAATCAGCCAATCACATGGCAGCACCTCAGTGCATTTAGGCGTGTAGACATGGGAAACAAGAAAGGTGATTTAAGGAACTTTGAACGTGGTATGGTTGTTGTCGTGCCAGAGAGGCTGGTCTTGGTATTTCAGAAACTGCTGATCTACTGGTATTTTTACGCACAACCATCTCCAGGGTTTACAGAGAAAGGTCCGAAAAAGAGAAAATATCCAGTGAACAGCAATTCTCTGGGTGTAAATGCCTTGTTGATGCCAGAGGTCAGAATAAAATGGCCAGACTGGTTAAAACTGATAGAAAGGTAACAGTAACTCAAATAACCACTCATTACAACCAAGGTGTGCATAAGAACATCTCTGAATGCAAAACATGTCGAATCTTGAAACAGATGGGCTACAGCAACAGAAGACCACACTGTTTGCCACTCCTGTCTGCTAAGAACAGAAAACTGAGAGCTCACCCAAAATTGGACAATAGAAAATTGAAAAAACTTTGCCTGGTCTGATGAGTATCGATTTCTGCTGCAAAATTCATATGGTCGGGTCAGAATTTGACATAGACATAAAAGCATGGAACCATCCTGCCTTGTAACCACTGGCGGACTGGGCCGGGGGGCAGGGTGGCAATTGCCCCTCGGGCCTCTCTGTTGCCTCTAATAACGGCCCCCGTCGGCGCAAAAACTTTTGTCACCTCTCCCCTCTCGGCCGCTCTACTACTTCAGCGGCAGAATAGGAGACCATGTTGTTCGGCTGCCTTCCCAAATGCCCGTGTCACTGTCTGGTCGGGCGCTTCGCAGCTACGGCTGCTCCCTCCACCCACTTCTGCTGCTATTGGCTGGGAGGGAGACTGCCCACCTACCATTGGCTGTGGAGTGCTGAGCGGGACCTGAAGGGAGGACACCACGAGGAGGCTGCTGAACCATTCATCTCAGAACTTCCAGGCAACCTCGCTGCACCCCTTCCCCCTAACTACCAGGAGAGAAAGAGAAGAAGAGGGCACAGCACCTGAATGAAGAAAAGGAGCCACAGTAAGTCCCTGTTTTTTCTGTGTGACCTTTGCGCTTCCTTACTGACCTCTACATTACACCTCTGTACTGTTATCACTGACTTCTGCACTGCGTCACACCCTGACCTCTGCGTCACACCCTGACCACTGCGCTCTGCGTCACACCCTGACCACTGCGCTCTGTGTCACACCCTGACCTCTGCGTCACAACCTGTCCCCAGTGCGCTGCACCACACCCTGACCTCTGTGCTCTGCATCACACCCTGACCTCAGTGCTCTGTGTCACATCCTGACCTCAGTGCTCTGCGTCACATTCTGACCTCAGTGCTCTGCGTCACACCCTGACCCCTGCGCCACATCCTGACCTCTGCACTCTGCGCCACATCCTGACCTCTGTACTCGGCATCACACCCTGACCTCTGCACTCGGCGTCACACCCTGACCTCTGCGTCACACCCTGACCTCTGCGTCACACCCTGACCTCAGTGCTCTGCATCACATCCTGACCTTTGCACTCTGCGTCACACCCTGGCCTCTGTACTGCGGTACATACTGACCTGTGTACTGTCAGACTTATTCACACAGCTGCTGAAGGCAGCTGTGTGAATAACCGCACCAAAGTGAAGTGAGCCGAACGCTGTTCGGCTATTCACTTCAAGCTTGTACGGCTGAAATCAGCTGTACATCGGCTTGCTTTGGCTGGCTGCAGAGCATGTTCGGCCGACCCGAAGTTCAGAAGGCGTTCGACTCAGTCGATCCAACATCTGGATCGGCTGAGCCGTACCTCCGGCAGGCTACTCGCTGCTGTTCGGCCTATTCTCATAGGGGCCGAACAGCAGTGAGTAACTAGCCGAATGCTGCGGAGCTGCTCGGCTATTCTGCCCGGTACCTCTGTGAAAAAAAGTAGAAAACGATTGGGTGGAGCTAGCAATGACAGCTAGCTCCGCCCAACTGTTTCCTATTGGCCAGGAAATGAACAACAACTAGGTAACCACGGGATGCCGAACTCTCATTACAATGAGAACTCTGTGGAGCCGGCTCTTTCGCTCCCTCAGGGAATAGTTGTTGTTGGCTCCATCTTGACAGCAGCAGTGGCTCTTCTCCAACTTCCTACAGCTCCTCAGATCTGCTGTGCGGCTGCCTGTGAGTGTGGGCTCCCGACGGCCAGCTCCGCTGAGTTCTCATTGTCATGGTAACCAGGGGACGCTGAACTGTCATTGCAACTGGACGAAGTCAGCCGTGAAATCACGGCTGGCTCTGCCCAGCTGTCAGTTGCAAGGCTGTCGGCCGCTAGCCCGCTTCGAGTTTCACTTCGGCTCAGTCGAGCGGAAGCATATGCCTTTGGCTCGACTGAGCCGCTCGGCCAGCTTCGGGAGCTGTACGGGCTATAGTGAATGGCTCGTACAGCAGCCCTTCGTTTCTACTGAACCAAAGAGCTCAGGCAGCCGAATGATCAGCCGGAGCTACATCAGCACTGACGGAGAGATATGTTAAAATGTAAAAAACAAAATCAAATAAAGTAGATCACTATAAAAATGAACCCCTTATGGTGATTATCTGCAGTTAAGCTACAGATTTGTTTTGCACCCTAAATTGTAAATTTTTTGTTTTACCCTCTCATGATGTCGCACCCTACAGAGTACTCCTTTATCACTGAGGGAGTTATTCACTAAGCTGCCGAAGGGGGGCCGAGTCACTGCACCATGGGCCTCTGGGTTGTACTAGCCCCCTGGGCCAAAAGTTGCCAGTCAGCCCCTGCTTGTAACAATGGTTCATGGTGGTGTTGGTGTAATGGTGTGGGGGGATATTTTCTTGGCACACTTGGGCTCCCTAGTACCAATTGAGCATTGTTTAAATTCCACAGCCTACCAGAGTATTGTTGCTGACCATTTCCATCCCTTTATGACCACAGTGTACCCATCTTTTGATGGCTACTTCCACCATGTCACAAAGCTAAAATCATCTTAAACTGGTTTCTTGAACATGCTAATGAGTTTACTGTACACAAACTCCATAGTCACCAGATCACAATCCAATAAAACATCTGTGGTTGTGTTAACGGTAGATTTGCATCATGGATGTGCAGCTGACAAATCTTCAGCAACTGAATAATGCTTGCATGTCAATATGGACCAAACTCTCCAAGGAATGTTTCCAGCATATTGATGAATCTATGCCACAAAGATTTAAGGCAGTTCTCAAGACAAAAGGGGGTCCAACCCATTACTAGCAAGGTGTACTTAATAAAGTAGCCAGAGAGTGAATATCTTCCATAAGTAGGTCTGCATAGTTTTAACAATTGGAGTCTCAACCCATTCAAGACTGGTTCTCTATTAATTGAACCTCTGTGGACAGAAATACAGTTTTCAGGGCTGTCATACAGACTAGTTTCACTGCCTAATACTATACCAAACATCTGCTGGACAGGAATTCAGATGTTTCAAACTTTACCAACTGCATGTGAGTCTTAGGTTAGTAACATGGCAAGCTAGGTAGTGAACTCAGGCCTGCATAACAGTCATGGTGCCTGCATCCTTAAAAAAAAGCCATTAGTGGCAGCTACAATAATGCTGTCCTAACTGCCACTTTAAAAATAACTAATCATGGTTTAGCTTGGGAATAATTAGTATTAAATTGATTGTATCAATATCTGCCCATTATTTTTGTATAGGTACTACACTTTTTAAAACAAGTCACTAATAGCAGTTCACCTTTAAGCTAAAAAAAATCTTTATTTGTCACTCTCCTATGTTGCAAATTATGAGTGGATGTTTATGACCTCCTTTGTAATATAATCAGTAGGTTTTTTTTATCAAGTGATCGGATGAGAAAAAAATATTCCTACATTAATAGCTCTAAATACTCTGCCAGGATTGTGTGCTTTCACATTACAACAAATATGCACTGTGACAATCCCCCTTACCTTATTTTAGGAATTTGCCTGTTCTTTCCTGCTGAAAACTGATAGGTTAAAGGTGGAAAAGTTAACGATACCCTGCCATATATCCAGAACAGTTAAAACAAGCTATACTACCTACTGTCAGCCATTTGTTTACCCATTATTTACCTATGGGCTGATGTGCCAAGACTTGTGATTGGCATTTTCTAATGGCTATTTGGAAAACACCAGTATTGCTACAAGTATGAATGCCTCATATACACAGTATATGGCACCTAGCAGCTGATATTTTGTAGAGATATTTAGTGTGCTGCGTTTGGTCACATAATGCCAAAAAATCATCATTCTTGTACAAAATAAGTGCGCTCTGTGGGGCTGATGTACTAAAGGAGAACATTTTGAACACCAAATTTTGTACAGAGGAATTTAAACACATTAGGAATGCATTTTTCTATGTTCGGATGATGAAGGTGAATATAGCTTTACTGAGCAAATGAACGTTGTTAGCAAATAAACCCCGAAATGTAGTGTATTCATGATACCACAATTATTCTCTTTAAACCATAACATGGAACATTGTTAATTCTCATTGTTCTAGACATTAGGTTAAGTTAAATAAGCTAACAGTGAGATATAATCACCTCTGTTGAGAGAAGCCGAACTGTTTATTTCTCCAGTTATAAAGGAAGACTCGGACTGTTTTCTAACAGTGTCATTCCACATCCTGCGGATTCGACTCTGAAAAAAGAACAGAATGGTATGCTTGACAAAGTAATTTAAACGTGTATAAAAACCTGGCCAGGAAAACAATAGCATACCAATGACTATCCTCCCAACTCCCACAACAAGACCAGAGAAAATACTTGACTGCTTCCATGTTGCACTGGCCAGGTGAGCAAGGTGGGTAATTCACCAAAAGGGGAGAAATGTCTGGCTAATTTAGCCAATGAAAGCTTGACACATAGGTAGTATAGTTGAGAAATGTCTTCTACTCTTGCACCTTAAATGTCGCTGAAACTAATTAACCAGTGGGGGAAAATGAGTTACTAGCCATCAAATCAGCTCTGGAAAGCTGGAGACATCTCCTAGAAGATACTTTGTTACCCATCATCATTTACTCAGACCATCAAAACTTGCAGTACATACAGAGAAGTAAGACTTTATCATCACAGCACATTAGATGGACTTTCTTCTTTGAATGATTCAACATCATCATCACCTACAGGCCAGGTTCTAAAAATGGGAAGGCTGATTCACTATCAAGATTGGTTGAACAATTAAAAATACTTGTATCCCCTCCTCAATAATTCCACAAGAAAAGATATTAATGTAGCCTTTAACTTGAAAGATGAGTTTAAAGATGCACTACTCACTGCATCTGTACCATCTGACATGTATTTGCATAAGGAAGGGTTTTCGTATAAGGATAACAAATTTTGTATACCCCATCCCTCCAAGGGCAAATATTAAAACTAGCACATGATGCACCTCTTGCGGGACATCCTGGTATTACAAAGGCTCTAGATCTCCGCCGCCGCCACTTTTGGTGGCCTCAGATGGCTAAAACAGTCCAAGATTATGTGAACTCCTGTAAAATTTGTGCTCGTTCGAAATATAATTTAAGACCACCGTTTGGTCTTGTAACAAATTTACTGATCCCTAAAAAACTGTGGGAGGCTATATCTATGGATTTTATTGTTGACTTACCTCAGGCAAGTGGTTACATTACTATCCTCGTTGTTATAGATCTTCTAACAAAAATGGCAGATTTTATTCCTTTAAAAAACTTGCCATCTTTAAAAGAGACTGCAGATGCCATATTTGCAAACATAATAAAACTACATGGGGTCCCAAGTTGCATTATCTCAGATCGAGAGACCCCTTCATGACTGAGCTAGTTTTCAGTTTCTGTTCATAAATGACTGACACACTTTTTAAATTTTTGCTGTGTGATTCTTCCACAGCACTAATGTTTTTTAGAGGACAGATAGGGCTTTATAATTATATCACATATGTGTACCTAACCCCTCACTTAGTTTGAATAAAATAAAAAAATGAGGGGAAAAAACTAGAAGAAAACCCTTTTTTTAGGGCTGCGGAAATTAACGATTAATCCTCCGAATAATCGTAAATTTTTTTGATCGATCAAAATTATTTTGATCGGAAACTCACCTTTCCGCCGGCTTCCGGGTCTTCCGGGAGTTCCTCGGAGATCCGGTGACGTCACGGACATCGACGTCACCGGACTCCTCCCCCTAGTGGCTCTTGTCAGCTAACGAAGGGAAGGGGGGAGGAGTCCGGGGACGTCGATGTCCTTGACGGCTAACGAAGGGAAGGGGGAGGAGTCCAGTGACGTTGATGTCCGTGAAAGTAATAATAATAAAATAATAATAATGATAATAATATCAGGTTATAATAATAATGATAATCGTGATATCAGCAGTCCTACAAGGATCTTAGCTGATAAGATAAGATGGTCAAACTCAGAAAATGGTTTGGTAAATGAACTGCTGCCTGAAACTCTTCTTATTAGTTAGTTATTGGTGACCCGGGACCCGAGCCGGTCCCGGGCCGCAGATGGGCTAGCGGATCCCGGGATTAAAGGTGAGGGGTCAGGAGGGGGGAGATAACGGCACTCGCGATCGGGGGGGCTCACGAAATTCACGCCATACATCCGATCGGTTGTATGTGAAACAGCTGTTAACGGCTGTAGAAACGAGCGGGTCTTTCCTGCCCGTGCGAGCGTGCTAGGGGGCGCGCGCGAGCAGGAAAAAAATGCCGTCTGGAGGCGGCAACCCGCTGATGCGAGTCTGCCATCCGTCCGTTTTTTCTTACCGGGCGGACGGCAAGAGGTTAATGATGCTAAGGTCTCCTTATTTCTGGATCTTTCCAGATGGACCCTGCGCTGAGAAGATCCCTTCGCCCACTCCTGGACTCTAACTATGGCTGGGATTCCCTACCATTGGGGTTACCCATTCTTCCCCTTCAAAGTGCAAATTCCCTTGCAAAGTGAATTGCCTATTTGCCTTTAGTAAATCATATAGCACGTCTCTCTGTGCAGATGTGAATTTCTTTATCAGCCACAAGATGGTGCTACGCCTATAGAAATTTTACAATCTGCAGCACTGTTACATAAATTGCAAGGTTTCAAAACAAGGTTTCTTTTAGCAATATTGTTTGAAATAGTTTTTATTTTTTTTATGCAATCTAAAAAACAAAAAAAGTTTCGGTAAACATTTTTTTTTTTTACTTTGACCAGTGCTAATTTTAAAACAATGTATTTTTGTAGATAAAAAGTACTTTGTCAATGTTGTAAAGAGGACAAAATCAAAAAAGATTTTTTTTAACTTTTAATCTACAGTAACAAATTTTATTAAACTAGCACTGATTAAAGTACAAACATATTTGAAAAGGCAAACATCAGAATAAAACTTGTACAAATGACACAAAATTGAAATGTAGTCATTCACATCTAAATTAAAGAAAATGCAGATTTGTCACATGAAAAAAGTACCACCCCCTTCAAATCCATGAAACTAGAATTGTGTGTTCCAGATTAGGTGCTAATGATTTCCCCACATATAAAATATTAAGACCCCCCTCCCCCCACATATAAATGAAATAAGAATCAGATATACAGCCCCCTCTCCTACTTACCTTTTTGCACGGAAGAGCCACGATCGATCCATGGTGCTCGATCGTTTCTTTTGGCCGGAGCTCAGAACTGAGCTCCGGCCAAAAGGATCTCAGTGCCGGGAGGAGCAGCTCTGTGGTCTGCATCCGATCGAGATGCAGACCGTGTAGCGCTGCTCCCGCAAGTCAGGTATGCGGTCCGTGAAGGTTGTAGATGCCTACAAGTCTGGAAAAAGATTTTTTTCTAAAAGCTGCCAAATTATTTAAACCTGTTCGACCATTCACAGCAGCTCTGTATGGCTATTTTTAGCCATATATCAGCTGCATTCTGTTCACTTTACTTTCTTTCGGTTCAGCCGAACAGTCTCAGCACATTAGATCAAACCGAAGCAGAATAATACGTTCACCTCAGTCGATGCAACATCTGGGTTGGCTGAGGCGAACATTCAGCAGTTTGGTCCCTTCTGTTCACCCCTATTCTCAGAAGAGCCAAACAGCAGAGAGTGAATAGCTGATTGCTCAGCTCAGCATTCAGCTTGGCCATTCTGTTCGCTACCTCAGCCGTAGCGAACCAAATGAAATGTCATTGTAAAAAGAAGAGGGAAAAAAAACCCCAGGGTCCCCCTCCCAAATCATACCAGACCCTATATGTCTGGCAGGAATTTTAAAAGGGATCCGCCAATGTAGAAAAATAATGTGTGGGGTCCCCCCAAAAGTCATACCAGAGGGGGGACACCCAACACCCAAAATGGGAATGAAAGGGGTACCCAGATGCAGATAAGCCCCCCTGCCCACAGACCCCCACAACCACTGGGGCCAGGGTCGTAGGGAAGAGGCCCTTGTCCTCATCTGCATGGGGGCAAGGTATTTTTCCAGGGGGTCCCCCTGGAAAAGCGCCCTCCAAATGCCGAGTGCATGTGGCCTGGTATGGTGCAGGGAGGGTGGACGAGTGAACGCCCCTTTTCAGCCCTGCCAGGCCACTGCTTGTATTTAGGGTCTGGTTGGGAATTTGGGGGGGGGGGGCATGTTTTTTTCAATTTTTAGGCGTTGGGGTCCCCCTTAAAATTCCTACTAGACCTAAAGGGTCTGGCATGACTTTTGGGGGAAACTCCATGCATTTTTTTATTTTTTTTTTCATTATAATAATTTAAAAAAATTTGTGGGGAGTCGCTTCGGCAGGCCGTTCTTCTTCACTTCGGCTGTGTCTTCAGCAGAGCTGTGCCGAAACATATGCGTTTGGCTCGGCTGTTTCCTTCGGCTGCTGTATGGGCTATTGTGAATAGCCCGTACAGCAGCCCTTCGGTTTGGCTGAACCGAAGGCTTTCTGAAGCCGAAGCGAGCTGAAGGATCAGTCGAACATTTGGCTACATCCTTCGGCTCTTTAGTGAATAACCCCCTTAGTGTCAAAATGATGGGACATGTGCTAGGAAAAAGGCTTTGCTGTTCAAAAATAATATTAGCACAGAGTTGTTTGGCCACATTAACAGTAGACATGTTTACAAAGGACTGTATATGCTAAAGCAGGCTGATTATCATGAGAAGTGCATACATTTTGGCCTTTATGTGAACAGGGGAAGGCTACCCTGTGGATGAACAGAGACTTTTTGTGTTTGCCCTTAATAAACTGCATTTTACTTGAATTTCCTGGACTACAGTGGAGTGTCCTTGTTACAATATGTATATTGTGACATAAACAGGAGCAGGTTTATTCCCTGCATGGCCATAGCTGGGTAAGATTTGTATCTTTGGACATTCAAATGCTGAAGTAAGCCATTTCAGGACTTTATTGAATTGCCAGAAGAAGCACTGCTTATTTTCTGAGGCTAAAGTAAAGCCAATAAAGAATGTTTTGTGACAAACATTTTTGTGTCCCCATTTTTGTGCACCAGCAAGTCTGAATATCACAAAAGTTGGAGGATTTAGACAGGTACAAAAAAAAGAAACAATGCTGACTTTTAGATAACCAGTACCCCTTTTTGTTTGTTCTAGATTCGCAATCGAAAAAATACTAAAACAATTCTTGGTAGCTAAAGCTGAAGAGCAGCGAGAAAATGCAGAGAAGTGTCTGAGTACTGTGGCTCTCTAGCAGAATCTGGAGGAGCAACAAAGAAATACAGAAGTCCAGCTATCTGCCATCCCAGAGACCATAGCAGCACATATAAAAATTTAAGCACGTTAACTGAAGCAGTAAAACTTGTGTCACAAAATGGTAAGCCAATGGTTGCTACCCCTGGATATCAAGCAACAACCAGGGCAAGCAATTTTCTGCTAACTGCTACAGATGTTATTAAAGCATTCCTCACTACTTTTGAAAGGACTGCAGAGTGTT
>NW_017308991.1:63194-68985 GCF_000935625.1 Nanorana parkeri
GTGGGGGTCTCTGCAGCAGTTAAAGCACAACAAGTGCACTTTTGAAGGTACAGAACAAATCAGCCACTGTGATCACAGATTCATAGTTTCTTCATATCAGTTCTTCATTATTTCTTCAAAATATTTTGTGTCAACACTGGTACTTGTCACTTTCGGTATGCTCTTAACATGTTACTTGCTTTTATTGTGAAAGATGATATCACTGGTGTGGTTTCACTTTCAGGTTGGGAATCTATTGTTTGATCTTCATCTTTGATCAGTCACAGAATAAAGCTTCTCTATATGCCATATGCTTCTCCAAATTAGTGCCCTATCTCTACAAGTACTACTGCTATACCAGTGCGAGGATCATCCTCTTTGTACATATACATATATATATATATATATATATTAGGAATGCACTGACATTTCAGCCGACTAAATATATTGGCGGAAAATGGTACCTTGCTGGGCGATGCTCACTTGACCAGATCGGTATCTACCTCCTGGACTGCCTACTCCAAAGTTCCTGCAGAAATTGTTTGCAAAGTCGCCAGCTGGTCCTAATACGTTCATCCGATAACAATTTTCCATATTCCTGGCTCACCCCCATGTCAGCATACCACGGGAAATAGCTAGCTACACAAAAACATGGGAGGGTATATAATACTTTGGAGTAGACAGCCCAGGAGGTAGATACCGATCTGGTCGAGCCCTGACTTCAAGAGGAGGGGGAAGGCCTGCTGAGGCATACGCCAGCTGAATTGTCCTGACCACCCACGAAGATAGAAATCTAGTCGAAGCTGCGGCTCCTTTTTTAGGACCCCTTGGGAGAACAAATAGATTATCTGAAGTGCGAAAGTCTTTGGTTCTAGCAATGTAGGTAGACAAGACATCCACAGCATCCAACTGTTTAAGAAGCTTGTCTTCCACAGACAGATCTACTACAGGAATAGCCGGGGCAGTATTGATTCCCAGTTGACATGAAACTCCGTAGAGACTTTAGGCAGAAACTCCGGCATGGGCTTCAACACCACACGATC
Organism: Nanorana parkeri; assembly: GCF_000935625.1. Classification (NCBI taxonomy): domain Eukaryota; kingdom Metazoa; phylum Chordata; class Amphibia; order Anura; family Dicroglossidae; genus Nanorana; species Nanorana parkeri. Next base: position 64,217 of record NW_017308991.1, read on the forward strand.
CGAGAAAAACTGGTAGTAAGGTTCTTTGACTGAAAATGCCCGAAGCTCCGACACTCTCCTGGCCGAGAGAATGGCCGTAATGAAAATCGTCAGTAAGGTAAGATAGTACAGGGAACTTGACACAGCGGGAGAGAAAGGGCCTCTCGATAATTCCCTCAGCACCAGTGGAAGGTCCCATTTGGGCAGAAAAGGTCCTCACCGGAGGCCTTATCTTCAAGGCAGCCCTCAGAAACTGCTTCATTATCAGACGAGCAGGAGGAGAAAACAGCGAGAGAGCCCAGCAGGAGTTCCCGCAAGAGAAGGTAAGAAAAAAACGACAGAGTCAACTTACCCAGCCCATATGTCACAGACCTTCAGCCATTTAGGCCAATTGTCATAAAACCCTGGCACCATGGGTATGCTGCATCAGAGGATTTACCTCGTCTAAGAGCATCTACCACCCGGGAGAGAAGAGACCCCGGGTAGGCTTAATCCAGAGGAGCAGGGTGAAAACCTAATAATTTAAAAAACTAACAGCAACTAGTAAAGTGTCCTGAGCGAGGACAGAAAAATAGTAAGGTGGTCCTACTTGGGGTTGAGGGCGGAGCCAACCCGTGGTATGCCGACATGGGGGTGAGCCAGGAAATATATATATACTGTATAGTGGCGATGCAAGTGTAATTTGGTAACACGGTCATCCAGGGCTCTCAGCTAGAGGAGCTGAGAGGTGCCAGAATGTAAACAGATTTGCAGGGAAGAAGCTGGCCTTTCAGTTTTTTCCGGGTTTTCTGGATTGTTCTGGAACTCGAGATTTCCCAAGTGTTCTCAGTGTAATGAAATCTCTAGTCCTGGGCCAGGTTTTGCCGCTGATCAGGTGGCTGAGAGCAGCCTTATTAAAAGTCCAGACCAGAGCTCAGAGGAGGAGTTGGTGTGTGCTGGAGCCACACAAGGAAGAGCCAGGAAGGCTGGAAGATTTGGTGAGGCTGAGAAAGCTGGTGCACAAGGGGTGTGTGTTGAAATTGCACGAGAACTGTGTGGAAAGCTGCTAAAAGGTACAAAGTAGGGATGCACCGATACCGATACTAGTATCGATATCGGTGCCAATTCTGAGTATTTGGGCAAGTACTCGTACTCGTCCAAATGCTCTGATGCCTAGCACGAGTACTTCCGGTATCAGGAAGCCGGGCAGCGCGTCATTACACGCTGCCCGATTTTGCGATTGACCGGAAGCTGGCCTCGTGAGGTAAGGTTACCTTACCTTAGTATGTGTAGCCTGTCATCCCCCGGGGCCTCTCCAGCGAGAATGCGGCCTTCGTCCGGTACACAGCCCGAGCCGTCCAATCAGGAAGCCGGGCGCCGTCTAATGACGCCACACCCTGCTTTCTGAAGATACTCGGTACAAAATATAAGTACTTCTAAGAGGTTTTGTTGAGGAAAACGTTAAAGTCCTGTTACTAGGACACTGTATGGGACAACCTGAGAATGGTGAGATAATATATTCTGTTTGCTGAAAGACAAGCGGACTTTATGTTGTGCTGCTGAAGAAAAGCTCTTTTTCTGTTATGGATGAAATAAAAGACTGTCCTTTTTATGTTAAAACATCTTTGAGGCTGGTTATTAAGTGGTGCTCACCATTATGCTAACATCCCCAAATATATACACACACTCATCTTTGCAGCTCCAAAGAATCAGAGTCTCTGCTACTACTACATCCTTTAGTAATTACAAAATACCACTTCCTTCTACAGCAATCATAAAGAGGTTCCCAAAACAAATATTAGGACCTTGCTAAGATTGTGAAACATCTGGAGCAACCTTGGGCACCTTAAAGGGAGCAAACAAGTGATGTGCGTAGCACACCACGGCGAGCAGTGGGTTTGGCTAAATTGCACCAGTGGGAGGGGCTTAAAGTAGAGTGGTGCAGGAGTCAAGAGTGTGTAACATGCAGAGTGCAGGTGTTAGAAGTACATAATGAACCGACTACATGAGGTCAGGAGTATGTAATATAGAGTGCAGGGGTCAGAAGAACCTAAACAGTGCCCAGGGGTCAATAGTTATTATGGAAATTGTAGACGTTGTTTACATGGATGGGAGTATATGCTGCTCTAAAACCATATCATATTTGAGGTCTTTAAAGAAGAACTCTGGGCATTATAAAAATTAACCCTTGGGGGCGCTAGCGTGCAATCGATCAGCATGGATGCCTGCTAAGTCGGCTCCGCACCACCCGGCGTGTGATCGTTAACACATCGATCACCTATCCCCCACCTTACCATCTGACCCCCCGGACCCTCCGGCACCACCGTGGGGAAAAATCAGCCGCCGGCCCGCTCTCAGCAGAAGACCCCGGACTCCTCCGAATCGCGTCCGGATTCCAAGATGGCGGCCGCTCCACCCTCGCCGGCCGGCATTTCCCCTGAGCTGCTGGAGTCGGCAAACGACTCGTCTAATGACGGCTTCTCCCCTCAGCTTCCAGAGTCACAACAGGGGAGCGATGTCAGGGACGCAGCCCTCCTGGACAAGTTCAAGATACTCCTACAGAGGGAACTGAAAACCGCGACTGACAAACTAGCAACGCACTTATCCAAAGACATCAGGGAACTGGGCACCAGGATCCATGACATTGAATACAAGGTAGATTACATTGTTACAGTGATTGACTCACATGAAGAAGACCTACACAATGTGAAATCTGACCTCTCCACTGCCCTGCTTAAACTTGAGGATCTGGAAAATAGAAATCGCAGGGGTAACCTTCTCATTCGGGGGTGCCCGAACGCGTGGACGACTTGACATCCACCGTCACGGCCATGTTCAAAGAACTACTCCCAGGCTTCCCGCTAGAACACCTCGAGCTGGGCCGCGTACATCGCGCCCTGGGCCCGAAGAGGGTAAACAGACCCCCCCGCGACATTATACTCAAACCCACATTCTACAAAACGAAGGAAGCAATTGCACAGGCCGCATGGAAACAACGCACCCTGCACTTCCAGGACTTTGAACATCAGATTTAAGCAGACCTGGCGCCACAGACCCTCCTGAAACAGAAAGCTTTGAGGCCTTTCCTCATTACTCTGCAGCACTACGCCATCAACTATAAATGGGGGTTCCCGTTGAAGGCTACATTCACCCACGAGGGAAAGTCGTACTCCTTCTCCTCCCCCGAGGAAGCAGGGCCACTCCTGGAGCAGCTACAACTGTCCCTCCCGACAGTTTCTGAAGCGCCCCACCGTCAACCTCCTCTCCCCCGAAGGACAGACTCCCCGCCCCTCTATGGCAACGCAGACCCCGCAACACCTGAGAAGCCCCTGGGAAGCTGCAATCCCTGCCAAGGCCTCGCCTGGACGATGGCTATGTTTACGCCGCCATACCTACCAGTCCGGTTGGATAGATGGTCCCCTCCTGTTTTTGGGACTCTCCCGACCACACTTTAACTGCACCCGCCCAGAACCCGTTTCCTGACGTCCTTAAGTTGTACTGCTCCTCACCTACGATTTTGGGGTTACCCCTTTAGGAAAACACTGTCTCGATGTACCTAACATTTCTTACCAGTTCATTTTGCCAATATTGTTTGTCTCTACCACTGTTGGCACTGTTAATGTTCCTCTGTTTATTTTTTGCAATGTGGTTTTACTAGATGACGTATAGGCCTCCATGCCGTCCCATGGGCCACACGCTGCTCCTCGCTTCCATTCCGCGGCCGCCCTTGGTGTAGAGGTTTGGCAACGGTGATTGCCCCTGGGAGCGGGGACCGGGGTCGGCCATGGCACTACAGTGTTTTGAACAGCACTTTTGAATAGTATGTTTTAGTAGGAATGCATATCCTAGAAATTATTTTGTGACCTGCTGTGACGGTTCCCCACCTCCCTTCCCACCTGGCCCCCTGCCATCACAAGCCTTGCTTTCAACTACTTTTCGTCCCACCAGGCCAACATACTGTGCTTACAAGAAACAAAATTCTCCACGTCTTCACACCCGACTTATTTCCACAAAAATTAATCGGCAAAAAAAAAGGTGTCCTCATTGCCTTCCACAAAAACACCCCATTTGTGTGCACCCACTATAGCGGACCCCCCTGGTAGGTACTTGTTGTTAAAGGGCAGGATATTTGATGTGGAAGTGACACTGCTCACGTACTATTCCCCTAAAATACACCAAACTCGCTTCTTCTCTCACCTATTGGCAGTAGCTGATAAACACAGAAAGGGTACCCTAATAGTGGCCGGAGACTCCAACCTGGTCCTCGACCCTAAACTAGATAAATCGGGTCCCACTGCATCCTCTTCCCCCCCCCCTCGGCCCACTCCTACCCTATCTCCACTCTTCTGTACACTATTGCAAGATTGTAACCTCATTGATGTCTGGAGGGACCACCACCCAACCACTAGAGACTATACGTTTTACTCCCACCCCCACGGCAGCTACTCCCGCATAGACAACATCTTTATACCACCCAATTTTCCCCCATCCGTCCTTGATGCCCGCATTCTCTCTGCCTCCTGGTCAGATCACTCCCCTGTGTCTCTCACCTGTAAATGCCTATTTCCTGCCTCCTCCCAATTTAGCTGGAGACTAAACGACTCCCTTCTCTCTTTTGCCGTCTCTGCTCTCCACGTCCAACTGTGCATCTCCCGCTTTTTTGCGGAAAATCAGTCACTTCCCGATCACTGTCTGGGAAGCCCATAAAGCGTCCATGCGGGCAGGCCCGGATTTCCCACAAGGCCACCGAGGCCCGCGCTCGGGGCGGCAGCGGTGACCTTGTGGTGAAATTGCGGGTGCCGATGTAAGGT
>NW_017308991.1:69139-77717 GCF_000935625.1 Nanorana parkeri
GGGAGGCTTTGCGGCACGGGGGGGGGGCTTATTGTGGAACCTGGCCTTGGGGCAGCAGGGGGAGTAAATCTGGCCCTGCATTCGGGGCGAGCTCATCAGTCTGGACTCCCGACAAAAGAGGGAACGCAACAAACGGGTGTCGGATCTTTCCTTGGAATGGCTTGAGTCTGACTGGAACATGGCCCCCTCAATTCCTTTAAGGAAAAGGATTGACTACGTTCGGTTGGAACTGAATCTCCTATCAAACGACTCGGCGGATAAACAGCTCCGCTGGACCAAGCGCACATTTTATGCGTGTGCTAACAAACCTGGCCCCCTACTGGCTAACATGCTTAATTCTAAACTGAAGTCCAGGCCCCCGGTCAGACTCCGTCTTCCCAATGGGGCCATAACGGCGAACCCATCCACCATCCTCAACCGCTTCACCTCCATCCTTTCTAAATTGTACGGCAAACCCTCCACCTTTCAAACCCGCCAGGCTTTAGCGCTGTTTACTGGGGTTGCCTTGCCCTCGCTCACGGAGCACATGAGTACCCTTATGGCCCAAGACAATACCCCTGAGGAAGTCCTCCTGGCCATCAAGTCCCTCAAATCCTCTAAAACACCAGGCTCGGGTGGGTTTTCAGCTCTGTACTATAAGAAATATTCAGACACTTTAGCCCCCCACTTGGCAGCCATGTTTAATTCCCTCAAAACTCGCAATACCCTCCATCCGTCCTCCCTACTGGCCCACATAGTTATGATCCTAAAGCCTGATAAAGACGCCCTTGACCTCCACAATTACAGACCCATTTCCCTACTGAACATTGATGTCAAATTATTAGCTAAGATACTGGCTCTTTTGTCTGGAGTACAGGACGCCCCAGGGTGTCCAGATTCACTCTGCATACCCATAAACATGACGGAGGCCTGGGCCTCCCCCACTTCCACAAATATTACCTAGCGGCGCACATCGCCTCCATAGTCAGCTTTTTTCAATCCCCCGGTAATCCACTCTGGGTTGACCTGGAAGCAACAACATGCAGCCCCGATTCCCTGTGCTCCCTACCCTGGTTACCCCCTAACCTCCGCCCTCGCTCCATGAGCCCCATATTGACTCACACATTCTCCCTCTGGGACTCCACCAGATACTCCAGTAATTTCCAATCTCCATACCTCCCATTACTCACCATACTGGGAAACCCTTTATTCCCCCGGGCCTAGACTCCCCCCTGGCATTCACATGGTTGTCCTCTAAAGGGTTGACACACCTTTATGACATGCTAGACGATGGATCCGTCCGCCTCTGGGAATATTTCAAGAACAGGAAGGGAGCTCCGACTTCTGAATATTTCAGGTACCTTCAAATTCGCCACTGGGCTACTTCAACGCTCACTCAGTCTTCGACTCGGGCGGGTCTAACGGTATTTGAACATGCCTGTAAGCGCAACCCATACAGTCCTAAACTGGTCTCACAGATCTATACCCAACTCAACACATTGACCTCCCATAACAGACACTAATACGTAGGGAGATGGGAGCGGGACCTTGGAATATCACAACCGCTGGAAAATTGGCAGCAATTTTGGACCTCAATGGCCACCTGCTCAATCAATATTTCCTCCATGGAAACAGCCTTAAAGACCCTCAAACGGTGGTATCTGGTGCCGTCCAGATTGGCCCATCTTCACCCTTCGCACTCGTCATCCTGCTTTAGAGGCTGCACATCTCTGGGCGATGTCCTCTACACGTGGTGGTCCTGCCCTATGCTTGCCAGATTTTGGTCGAAAGTCTTCCGTTTGCTGGACAGGCTATTCTCAGTGAAGCTTTGCAAGGACCCATGGCTGGCCTGGCAGCACCTTAAATCTCCGCTCCTCAGAAAACACCAACATCGCCTAGCCACACATGTCCTGTTGGCAGCCAAACAAACTATTTCTTCGGCATGGAAAAAGCAATTTGTACCCTTTGGGGAAGTAACACGGCGGATATATTTCTTCTGTCTGAACGAGAAGCTGACCAGCATCCTCTCGGACACCAATAAATCCTTTACCAAGATAGACTATACCCACCCCTCCCTGGCCCCGGCTAGCCTCTCAGCCTTCTAGGCTCCCACATCAACAGAGCTCACTCCGGACAAACCCAGTGCCCCCCACTCCCCTCTCTCTTCTTTCTCCCCCCTTTTCTTTCTTCGCCCCTTTCCCCCCTGGACTACTAACTCTCCGGATTCCCTTATCCGGGTAGTCCTCTTTCCTCTGCATATACCTCCTCTGTCTTGAGGAACCTGGTGACAATATGATCACAACTTTGAGCCACCTACCAATAAGCAATGCCTCCATGTTTCTCTATTATATGCACTTCAGTATTGATTACTGTATTGTGTATCCTACCTACTGTTAAAACTCAATAAAAACTTTAAACGAAAAAAATTAACCCTTGCAGTGGATTAGAGTTACCCTTAGTGCAAGGGTCAAGTGCTTGTTTTGGTGTAGGGTCTAAAAGTAAGAAAATACACTCACCTGATCTCGATCCTGCAGCAGTGACCGCTCACCTCTTTCCCCCCTTCGCTTCAGCTGTGGAATGTCCCTCGGCGTCTTTATGTCCAACGCAAGTCAATGGATGTGATGATGTCACAGATCCTTAAAACACAGGAGCTGGGTGACAAGAACCTGTGGGGACCAGTCTAGCAGCCAGGAGAGACAGAGGATTGGGTGAGTATATATTTTTTATTTTAGACCCCAGAAAAAAATGAGCACTTAACGTTTGCACTGCAGGGGTAGCCCCACTGCAAGGGTTAATTTTTTACATGCCCAGAGTTGTTCTTTAAGGAATATTTGAAACTGAGGTAGTACTACATTGAAAAATGCTGGTTGTTCTAGATCTACTGTGGGAAGCTATAGATGCATTGTTTTAGGCTTTGTTGATATAAATGATCTTCAAAGTGTCTTTGGAACCCTACACACATGCCCCTATCTAATGCTATTACCAGTCATTGATGTTAAGTCTACTGTTTATCAGTTTTCAATGCTATCATAGTCTGACTGCAATCATGCAACATTGTACCAAAATTAATTTTATATTTTTTTTTTGAGACATAGGGCTATTTTGGTGGTACTTAATAACTACTGTATTTTTTATTCTATTATAAACAAAGATCAAAACGTTTGTAAAAAAAAAAAATGTTTTCCTTATTTTCTGTTATAAAACATATCAAATAAAAAGAACATGACAGTATGGAAACCCCAAAATGACCCCTGTTTGGAAAGTAGATACCCCAAGGTGATCTCATTTTTTGCCCAAATTTTATTTGCAAATGAAGAAATATGTTGGTATAGAGGCGGTAGTTAAAACATGGATCTTGGTAATAAAGCACTATACAGGTCATACACAGAGGGAGGAGAAGGTGAAATGGTTAATGTACAGATCAAATACAGTGGGAAGATGCAGATGAAGGGGTTAATGTGCAGATGTGCAGTATAAGAGGTAACAGGTTCATATACCAGTGACATACAGAGACAGCAAGGATATTAAAAATTAAAAAACTAAATGTAAAGAATTATGTGAGGCCCTCAAAAATCCATACCCAACCCTAATCCCAGATAGGGTTCTACTATGGATATTAAGGGGGATGCAAAAACACACAAAAATGGGGTATCCCCTTCAATTCAGGATCCCTACTTTCATATCTCACCGCCCCTTTCACATCAGAATTCTGCACTTAACATCAGCAGCCCCCTCGACATCAAGAGCCCTCTTCACATCAGAAGCTCCTTTTCACAAGAGATGCCCTAGTCACAGCAGGAACCCCTCTTTTAAAGCAGATCGACCCCTTTACATCACAGTCCCACTTTCATATCATAAGCCAGCATGCACCATGAAAAGGCATGGCTCTGTGTGAAATTTTTGGTGCACCCCAGAGGAAGGGAGAAGGCATCCTGCTTGAGAGAGGCTGACTCAGACCACAAACACAATGCACAGAGTGGTTCAGAACCTTGTAATTGCTTTCTGGCCAATGACAGCAATGGCAAGTGTAAACACTCTAGTGTTTACACTTGAGAGCCCTCCCCTTCCTCTCGCAATAGAGGAAGGTGTGGGGAACCTCAATTATCCTTCACATCTGTACATTCAATCTGCATGACCTGTATTTTATTGATGTGCTGTATCTAGCGCACCATTACCAAGCTCCATGTTTTAAAGGCTTTTCCAACCAACACTAAAATGTAATATTTGCATGGAGGGGTGTAGGCTAAAATTACCTCTTTTCCCAAAGACTTCCTAGCTCTGCCCATCTGTTGCCACTGTTTCAAGGCCGATCCTTGTGATTAATTTGCATTTGATTGATGTTAGTGGGAGGAGGACAGAGCATGGAACTTAGGTGGGTGTATCTGCCTGGCATCTCCCACAACTTAAATATTGGTCTGGGTTGAAGCTACTAATCATATCAATAACCAATTTTACAAATAAAAAAATTGTTGGAAAAAAATATGACCTTGGGGTTTACAAAAAGGGGTAATTTTTTGGGAGGGTGTTTATATTGTTCAGGCATATTTTGTCTTTTTTCCCTTTAGGTACCAACAATGGAAAACTCAGTGGTTATTAACTACCACTAATAGTAAGCCCTATCTGTCTCAAACAATTATGTAAAATTAACTTGGGTACCACGTCACATACAACCATGTTTTTTCATTTACAAAAAATTGTTGGAAAAAAATATGACCTTGGGGTTTACAAAAAGGGGTATTTTTTTGGGAGGGTGTTCATATTGTCCAGGCATATTTTGTCTTTTTGACAGTGTCTGTCAGTCAAACTATCACAGCAATTAGAATTGGTTGAAAAATAGCCTGGTAATGAAGGTGTAGACACAGGCTGGTATTCAAGTGGTTAATAAACACTTTTTCATCTTAGGATGTTCTCTCTTTTATTCTTTTGATTTTCCTTTTTATACTGTATGATAAAATGCAGCAGTATATTCTCCAGCACTGCACTCTTTGCCAAAAATAGTGGCATTATGATGGAATTTCATACATAAACGATAATGACAAAAACATGTATCACCTGCTAGTTAATACATAATCCTGCTTTTTGAAAACACACTTTAGAGCAGATAAAGTTACATTTTAGATTTTGAAAAATCTAAATGCCATGCTTACTTGTGATCCAGTGGAATACCTCCCAGGAGCTTGAGCACTAGATGTTTTGTTTGAACCAATTGAATTATCCATACTTTTTCCGCTGCAGCAATGGGTTCGTAAACATTTGCCATATTCTTTCCGGACCTAAAGCAGAATGTTAAAAAATTAGCTTTTCCATATATCTTATGCAGTTTGCCATGCAAATTAAAACAGTCAATGCCCATCAATGCACACAAAAAGCATTTTAAATATATTTTTATTTAATTTTGTTGACACATAATGAAACCAACTTTTAGGGGCATATGTAGGAAACGTTTGCTACAAGAAAATTGTATTGTTTCTCTTAGCAACCAGGCAGCTTTCAACCAATCATCATTTCTGCAGTCTAGGTTTGAAGATGTGATGAAGAAAAATTTTCCTATGAAAAGGTACGGACTCCCAGGCTACATAGTAATTCTGAGGTAGTAAGATGAGTTCAGCCATTCAAGAACACAGCTGGTAGTTGGAGGATGGCTATTTCTACCAGAGTGTCAGGAACTGAGGCTGCTTGGCCTTGAACCTGGGTCTCCCACACATTGGAACATGACTCATCAGGTTTGCCACCTTGGATTTTGCTTCTGGACTTTGATCTGTTATATTTCTGCATACTGAGTTTCTCAACGAACATTATCTTCTCCTGATCTTGTGGCCAATCAGAGTACTTGGCCGTCTTTTTAAAGTCCATCCTGTTTCCTGTGTCTTTGCCACATTATTGTGCTCCACACTTAATCAAGCCTGCAGCCTTGTGCTATCTCAGTTGCTACTTGGAATCGGCTTTGGCTTGTGACCCCCGACTACGAAACTCTTCTCTTGCATTCAACTCGACCTGAGCTTGTGACCCAGACACTGATTCCTGTTTGGCGATTTGGACTATTCAACCTCCTGTTCTCTGAGAACTGTGCTTAGCCTGAAGGTTCCGCCAATTGGTCTCCACTCTCAACAGATATTCTCCTAACACAGAGGCTTCTCACACTTCAAGTAGTAGTAGCACTAAATTAAAACCAATTGCTGTTATGTTGGATCCATAACCTGGCACCTCTTTCAAGTAAAAGTTGGAGTTCTCAGCCAGTGGGGCACATTTACATTTAGACTTTGTTCTTACCGGGTAACCGTAATCCTCCACAATGAACCTGCATTGCAGCATAACACACTACCAGGTGCTGTCTTAATAAAAATGTCACAGGTGTTATTTTCAGACTGTTGTGGAATGTTGGCAGCCCATTCACATTGATGGTCTACTTTAACACAACGAGAATTTGCAAACTTTACCACAACAGACTGGCATTTGTATAGGCCCATGAGGTCCTAATAAACAAGAATAAAAAAGTAAAGGTACAATAAATAGAAATAATGCAAAATCTGCATTCTACTTGGGTTTTAGCCCCCATTTATATAAAGAATTTACAGGAATTTACTGAAAAGTTCAGTTTATGAAAGTTTAAAGCAGCATTAAACAAAATTATAGACACTCTTGATTTACCTTCTTTTGTAGAACACAGTGGAAAATGAATATAAACATTCCCTGAAGACAATTAAAAATTGTGAACAGATAGGCCATAATGACTGTGCTCTCGTTGATATACATTAATCCAAAGGCCCAGGTCAGTCCCAGAAGGCAAAGAAGTGCTATTGCACCTATAACCCATGATCTGTAAAGAAACAGACATAAGATGTAGTCCGAGATTACTCATATCACACATTTCATTTTTTACAATTAACTTGATTAACAAGATCCCTAAATGCATAGATACCACTGTAAAAAAGTTTTATTGTAGGATTCCTACTAGGGATGCACCGATACCGTTTTTTGGGGTATTGAGTAAGAGTACGGATATTTTTATTTTAGTACTAGCCAAACCGAGTACCGATGCCATTACTTCCTACTAGAATGGAGGCGGCTTCCCGGGGCAATCAGGAAGCCAGGCGGTGTGTCCTTTCCCGCCGCCCTGCTTCTTGATCGCCCAGGAAGCTGACTCCATGCTGTTTGGCCGGCTTGATGCTGATTGGCCAGGAAGATGGCTTCCCAACCAATCAGGAATCGAGCCAGCTTCCTGACCAATAGGGAAGCCAAGAGCATTATTATACATGCTGTATAATAATAATCCTAAAACTGCAGAGGATTTCTGACTGAGCATGCTGTACATGCACAGTAGCAGGCTGAGGGCCAATCACGCAGGCGGTGCGGGCGCTGTACACACACCGGAGTCAGGCAGCGTTTGTCCATCTCGCGAGACTGTGACGTGGGCGATCAGTGAGAGGTAAATCGGCTTGGAGAGTGGTGTCTGCGCGGCTGGCCGAGGGACATCTATGGTATGGCAATGACTGCTTCTGAGGATGGATATGGGTGTGATGTGAGGGGGAATTTATACTGTATATCTTTAATACATACCCAAACTATCCTGTTAAATAATGTGGGCTAAATGCTTATGGTCAACTTGTACTCATACGTATAATAAGGGTACGCTTTTCCAGAGAAGTAATGAAGCTGTTTAAATAAATAATTTCTATAGTGCTGACATTGCTGTGCTTTTACATACTGCACATTCACATCAGTGCCTGTCCAAGAAGCCTACAATCTAAGGTCCCCATGTCACATACTGTCACCGGACTGCAACCCCCCGGTGACAGTCCGTGATGTCACCGAACTCCTCCCCCACTTCCCTTTGTTAGCCGACGCAGCCACTTGGGCCAGTGATCTGTCGACACTGAGAACTTATGGAGTTCTGCGGCCGCCTGAATTCCGGTTTCCTTACAACAAACAGGTTTGCCCAAGAAACTTGTTCTGCACGAGCGCCAGCCAAGACAACGTCGATGAATCACGTTTCCAGTTGCATCATGTAGGTGGCAGAGTGAGAATTTGGCGGGAACAGCATGAAAGCATGCACCCCACATGCATGAGTACAACCCTTCAAGCTGGTGGGGGCTTGGAGCATGTTTGGGGGCAACCCTTCAAGCTGGGGGGGTTGTGGCATGTTTTCCTGGCATGATTTGGGCCCTTTAATTCATGTGGAACAACGTCTGAATAGCACAACATACCAAAGTATCATTGCTGATCAAGTTCATCCTATCATGTTGATGGCGTATCCCAATGGAGATGGCTTCTTCCAACAAGACAATGCGCCATGCCACGGTGCTCGTATTGTGCAGGAGTGGTTTCAAGAACATGAGGGAGACTTTACCTTGCTTAGGTGGCCCCCACAATCACCAGATCTCAATCCAATTGAGCATTTGTGGGACGAAGTTGAAAGAGCCATCAGGCAGCTGGTTCCACAACCATCAAATCTCACAGAACTGGACAGTGCTATTCATCAGACATGGTGCCAGATTCCTCGCATCACCTTTTAACATCTCGTGGAGTCAATGCCAAGAAGAATCGCCGCAGTATTGAAGGCAAAAGGTGGCCCAACAAAGTACTGATGGGGTGGTCATAA
>NW_017308991.1:80871-91613 GCF_000935625.1 Nanorana parkeri
ACACAAGGATTGGACAGTCGAGCATTGGAAAAAAGTCATGTGGTCCGATGAATCACGTTTCCAGTTGCATCATGCAGATGGCAGAGTGAGAATTTGGCGGGAACAGCATGAAAGCATGCACCCCACATGCATGAGTACAACCCTTCAAGCTGGTGGGGGCAGTGTTATGGTTTGTGGCATGTTTTCCTGGCATGATTTGGGCCCTTTAATTCATGTGGAACAACGTCTGAATAGCACAACATACCAAAGTATCATTGCTGATCAAGTTCATCCTATCATGTTGATGGCGTATCCCAATGGAGATGGCTTCTTCCAACAAGACAATGCGCCATGCCACGGTGCTCGTATTGTGCAGGAGTGGTTTCAAGAACATGAGGGAGAATTTACCTTGCTTAGGTAGCCCCCACAATCACCAGATCTCAATCCAATTGAGCATTTGTGGGACGAAGTTAAAAACAGCCATCAGGCAGCTGGTTCCACAACCATCAAATCTCACAGAACTGGACAGTGCTATTCATCAGACATGGTGCCAGATTCCTCGCATCACCTTTTAACATCTCGTGGAGTCAATGCCAAGAAGAATCGCCGCAGTATTGAAGGCAAAAGGTGGCCCAACAAAGTACTGATGGGGTGGTCATAACAATCTGACCACTCAGTGTATATAATGTAGTAAATGTGCATAACACACCATTGTGTAGTAACACAACTTGCAGATCTAGTGTAGACATTTTTGTTAAAGTACTCACACATTACCATGACTATTCACACCAGATCCATTGCGTTGTGATCCATTTATCAACGGATGCTAATGCAAAGGCAACGAAAAATGAATGGTTGTGAATGAGGCGAGTGAATGGGTGTGAATGAGGCCAGTTACACTGCTGCGCTCCTTTGCAGTGCAATGGAAAAAAAAAACTAGAGCATGCAAAAGTGGTAGATGGAGGGTTGGGAGTTCTTCTCTAAATTTGCAATGTGTGAATACCCTCACAAAAATGTACGGTCTTCACTGCTAATGTATAGGTTGTGTTACAAAGTATTTCTACCAAAATGTAAAGTTTTAATGAAACGAGGACACAGCAAGAGAATAGAAGAGAGGAGGTTTAATCTCAAGAGGTTTTTTTTAACTGTGTGAGTAGTAAAAACGTGAGATTCCCTTCCACAGTCAGTAGTATCTGCTGATAGCATTGATAAATCCAAGAAACATTTAGATGAGTTTCATGAATCCTTAAATATACAGGGATATGGAAACTACTAGAGCCAAGCATATATATATATAATATATAAATTCAACCTTACCTACTATTGATAATGGTGATCCATTTTCAATTGCCACCTCTTTGCTTTTGCTATCTGCATAATGGATGAGTAGCTTCCCTTAAAGAAGTTGTCTCACTAAACATTTTTAATTTGTATGTTATCCACTAGAGGATCAAGTGCATATAGCACTTAGTCCCCTTCAAATCAGCTTTGCCATTCCCAAGCAGTATGGTCGAACAGTTTAAGCACCTCTGTTCGACCACACTGCTAGCAATGGGACAGAGTTTTGAGTGACAGAGCTGGTCTGTGGAAGCAGGGGCCTTTCTGGAGACCAGTAATGCCATTCTTATAAGATTAAAAATAAACAATAAAGGTGATCAGCGCCAGTAAGTGTAATGTGGAAATAAGAGCTACCAAGCATTAAGGATATAACTAAATATCTGAAGAATGTGAAAAACAATATTGTGCCAAGCTAATAATCATACATATCTAATAAATTGAAACATATATAAGTGAGTCACATATATGAGCCTTCAAACAAATGAGGCATAGAAAATATCTACACAAAGACAGAAAAGCAACATAGACAAAAAAAGTCTCAATGAAAAAACAAAAGCAAACAATGGTGATTGTGCAAAAAAAAAATCCTTCAGATGATTCGCAGCCAATCTGCATATAACTCTCAGGTAAGGATAATCACACAATGCAGGCAGACCTTCACCTCCACCCAGTGAGTGATGATAACAAGTGAATGCTCACCTGGGGAGGTAGACCTACAGAGCTAGGTCAAATGTGCTTTTTCCCTTCTTAATGGGGGAGGGAAGCCCATGCACAGAAAAGGCGATAAGGCCTCCTCAGATCACAGGAACCAGTATAAATCCAGGTGGAAAGAGAAAAAGGACAAGGACATAGTGTGTAACGTCCAATAAAATGCAATTTATTAAATAAAAATTGCGTACTCACAATTGTGTAAACAGTACAGGAATTGAGTATTGCTGGATCAGACCAGCAGTGCAAATGGCAGCAAAGCGATAAAAAAACCTGTTCGTCCGGCTCAGCTCAGTACAGTGACATCAGAAGCTCTGCCCTGCCCATTACTCACCACTGTGGACTATGATCTATCTGCTATGTGCTCTATATGCCGGGGCTTCTTGTAAATACAAACGAAATATATAGACACCGGCACTCCAATAGCAAGTCAAATACGTCTGTTTATTGATGTATGAGCAGCATAATGTGATACACACAATGCGACATTTCGGGGTCTCACAGAATCCCCTTCATCAGGCCTGATGAAGGGTATCCGGTGAGACCCTCAAATGTTGCATTGAGTGCATCACGTTATGCTGCTCTTGATATTGACCATGATTGCCAACCGTCGACAGCTGCAGCACCCACCCTCATTATCTTTGGAACAGTGGTTTCAAGTGTGATGGGTTCATGGACTTTATCCTTCTTGTAAATACAACCCCAGTGGATAAAGTAGATCTTAGCCCTGCATTGTTGAGTGAGTTTTTATGAATGAATGCTCAGCTCTGTCTGGGCTGTGTCATACATTGTACTTGCCCTGACAGCACTGAGTGTCCATTCATAAACGTTTGTAAGGACAGCCCTCAAAGATAGATCACAGTCCTGCAGGGCTGAGTGAGCTTTTATGAATTAATGATCAGTGCTGTCTGTGCCAGTATTAGTGTATGAAGCTCACACAGCTATGGGGGCTATCAGGGGCAGACTGACAACACAAGGGGCCCCCGGGCAATGCAAGATTATGGGGCCCCTTTTGGCTCCGCCCATATACAGGCCACATCCACCCACAATCCCCACTCATCCACAAGGCCCACTCACATATACATTTTTGTGTTACAGAAATGATTTCTCCTCACTATTTTCAAAATAGCAGGTCTATTTCACTAAAAAGTGAAATGCAGGGGAATTGGTAGAAGAATTTGAATCACCAGTTCTACACCAATATAGACAATTTGGAAAATTAGCTAATTGGCAGAATTTTTCTGGTTTGGATGATTTGACCGAGATTCTTCAATTCTGCCAATGACCACCAGCTATAGAGGACTACAAATCCCGGCAATACATTATACAGCAATGCAGAATAATACCATCCGCTATAGAGGACTACAAATCCCAGCAATACATTATACATCAATACAGAAGAGTATATGAATTTGCTACATACTCTGTGCTGCCGCTCTGCTCCGCGAGCCAGCCTGATGTCTCAGATGGAGTGTCTCAGCAAGGGCAGATGCAAACGGTCTAAGAAGGGGCAGATGCAGAGGGTCTCAGAGAGCAGATGTGAAGGATAAGCAGGGCAGATGCGGAGGATCAGTAAGGGCAGATGTGGAGGATCAGAGGGGCAGATGCGGAGGATCAGCAGGGTAGATGTGGAGGATCAGAGGGGCAGATGAGGAGGATCAGCAGGGGTGATGTGCGGGCAGTGGAGATCTGTGCTGGCTGGTAGAATGCTGTGTAATGTGAGCCGCGCTGTATACAGGCAGACTGGGTCGGCTGCTGTGAGGTCTGTGTGGCAAGAGCCATGCCACCTTCAATGTGGGGGGTGGGGTGTCGGGACTGAATCTCACTGGGCCCTCGCAGCACCCCTCGGGCCTCCCCACGCTACGCAATGTGGACTGGAAGTGGGAGAGCTGGGGAGGTGGAGGGATGGACGGTGACGGCAGTGGCGAAGCTAGACATTCTGTCACCCGGGGCAAAGACTCAGAGTTGCTCCCCCCTTCTCGGGAGAAGATCTCCATCCACACACCCCCACACCGCATTTCTGGGCTCTCTTTTTCTCACGGCGGCACCCCTCCTGATCCACTGCAGAGGTGAGGCTTCAAATCGCCTAATTCTCCGGTGCTGCTTTGTTAATAAAAGAGCTGCTTCTGAGCTCACTTCTCTTTTCCCAGCATTGCCCCTTCTAATCTGTCGTAGAGGAGAGACTTGAATTAAGTGATTTTAAGCCTCACCTCCGTGGTGGATCAGATCATCAGGAATGGTGCCAAAAGTAGTGAGCACAGAATCGGGTCTAAAGACACTGATCCGCCATGGAGGCTCAGCTGGGCCTTTCTGAATGCTGCGGAGCAGAAGGAAGGCTTGAAATAGCCTCATAAAGTACCGCTCTCTTCATGCACAGAGATGCCCCTACTAGCTTCGGCCCCACTGATTGCTATACATGGAACTACGCACACGGTGCAGATGACACTGAGAAAGGGTTTTCATAGGTGAGATCACACAAAGGATAAAGAACGCAGAGCTCAGAAGTAAAGAATGCAGAGCATGGTACTAAAGAATGCAGAGCATGGTACTAAAGAACACAGAGCACGTTACTAAAGAACGCAGAGCGCGGTACTAAAGAACGCAGAGCGCGGTACTAAAGAAAGCAGAGCGCGGTAATAAAGAACGCAGAGCACAGTACTAAAGAACGCAGAGCACAGTACTAAAGAATGCAGAGTGCGGTGATAAAGAACGCAGATCGCGGTAATAAAGAACGCAGTACTGTTCTATTACTATACTTTTACACAACACTGGGCACCTGGAACATTATATAAAGACAAAATCAATACAATTCTCAGCTTAACAATATTTATTTCTGTAAAGAAAATATTTTTCTCTCCTCATTTTTTTTATTTACAATTAAACATGCTTCACTCACCAATCTGAGGCAGTTAGAGGTTGCTTGTGCTTTTCCTCTGCGGAGTGTTGCATCCAGGGGGTTCACCATTGGAGCATCCACAAGCCCCCTGTGCAGGTGGGGGTTAGGGGGCATATCACAGCCCTGAGTCATATTTTATAAATGAACAATCAGCGCTGTCTGGGCTGTATGACAGAGCTGCCACTGCCCTGTATGTTTACTAGCAGCTGGCAGCTTGCACAGCCTTGTGGCGCTGATTGTTCATGCATAATAGTATTGTGTGCCTGATAAAGGGACCTCTCATGGTTCCAAAACGTTTGGTGCCTAGTGTCACCATGTATGTTTAATGCCTAAATAAAGTCGTTCGACTCATTGGACCTTGGTGTGCGGGTGACTACTTTTATTTTTGGATTTTAAGAAGCTTACACTCTAATGTCCCTCAATTCTAGGAGGGGTAACCCCGAGCCAGACTCGGGGCTGCAGAGAAAAGTGACACTCATCTTGTCCCTGTGAGCCGGCGGCGTCCTCTGCTGTACGCGGCCCGAAAATGAAACTAAAAGCCGGCATCTGACTTTTAGTTTCGTTTTTGGGCGTCACAGCAGGCGGGAAATTCAAAAGTGAAAAGTTGTAATGTACATAGAATACACACAATACAATGTAATCTGCTATGATTACACTTATGTATCAAACTATTGTACCGCTTTTGGTACACAATTCCTGACATAATCATACCGCCAGGGAGGTTAATGTATTGCTGGGATTTGTGGTTCTCTATAGATGATGGTTCATATACAGCGCAATATACCATCAGCTATACCTGCACACTCTTCAAGCAACTTCCAAGATCTTGGGACTGTCGGCAGCTGCCGTTCCCCCACACTGCAGTCTCCCTGCAACGACATGATCATCTTAGCAGGCAGCGTCTTGCCTTGCAGTGGCGGGAGAGAGCTCAGAGCTGGGAGAGGCGAAGGAGGAGGTGTGGCTTTTGGCGTGATGCGTGCGGTGCGCGTGGAGTCGCAAACAGGGGCAACTAATCGAAAGCCGACTAATCGATGATGGAAAACGTTGACAACATTTTCCATCATCGATTTTAATTGACTTAGTCAATTAGTTGTTGCAGCCCTGGTCCCATCCGCCTCTGTACATAGGAGCTTACACTCTAATGCCCCCCCAGCAGTCACATCAGTCTCTGTACAGAGGATCTTACCCTCTAATGCCCCCCCCAGTCACATCAGTCTCTGTACAGAGGAGCTTACACTCTAATGTCCCCCCACAGTCACACACTATTATTATACATTTATATAGCTCTGACATATACCGCAGCACTGTACAGCGAACACTGAGCCAGTCACATCAGTCTCTGTACAGGAGCCTACACTCTAATGCCCCCCACAGTCACATCAGTCTCTGTACAGAGGAGCTTACACTCTAATGCAGAATGGCACCAGCTGTGGGGGACTACAAATCCCAGCAATACATTATACAGCAATGCAGAACAGTATATGGATTGGACCCTGTACTTAGCAACGCACTGGACCCTGCACGTAGCAACGCACTGTACTCTGCACTTAGAAACGGACTGGACCCTTCACGTAGCAACGCACTGGACCCTTCACGTAGCAACGCACTGCACCCTTCACTTAGCAATGCACTGGACCCTTCACTTAGCAACGCACTGGACCCTTCACTTAGCAACGCACTGGACCCTTCACTTAGCAACGCACTGGACTCTTCACTTAGCAACGCACTGGACTCTTCACTTAGCAATGCACTGGACTCTTCACTTAGCAACGCACTGGACTCTGCACTTAGCAACGCACTAGACCCTGCACTTAGCAACGCACTAGACCCTGCACTTAGCAACGCACTGAACCCTTCACGTAGAAATGCACTGGACCCTTCACGTAGAAATGCACTGGACTCTGCACTTAGCAACACACTAGACCCTGCACTTCGCAACGCACTAGACCCTGCACTTAGCAATGCACTAGACGCTGCGCTTACCAACGCACTGGACCCTGCGCTTAGCAACACACTGGATCCTGCGCTTAGCAACGTACTGGATCCTGCGCTTAGCAACGCACAGGGCTCTGCACTTAGCAACGCACTGGACCCTTCACTTAGCAACGCACTGGGCCCTTCACTTAGCAACGCACTGGGCTCTTCACTTAGCAACGCACTGGACTCTTCACTTAGCAACGCACTGGACTCTTCACTTAGCAACGCACTGGACTCTTCACTTAGCAACGCACTGGACTCTTCACTTAGCAACGCACTGGACTCTTCACTTAGCAACGCACTGGACTCTTCACTTAGCAACGCACTGGACTCTTCACTTAGCAACGCATTGGACCCTTCACTTAGCAACACACTGGACTCTTCACTTAGCAACGCACTGGACTCTTTACTTAGCAACGCACTGGACTCTTCACTTAGCAACGCACTGGACTCTGCACTTAGCAACACACTAGACCCTGCACTTAGCAACGCACTAGACCCTGCACTTAGCAACGCACTGGACCCTTCACGTACAAACGCACTGGACCCTTCACGTAGAAACGCACTGGACTCTGCACTTAGCAACCCACTAGACCCTGCACTTAGCAACACACTAGACCCTGCACTTAGCAACGCACTAGACCCTGCACTTAGCAACGCACTGGACCCTGCACTTAGCAACGCACTGGACCCTTCACGTAGAAACGCACTGGACCCTTCACGTAGAAACACACTGGACTCTGCACTTAGCAACACACTAGACCTTGCACTTAGCAACACACTAGACCCTGCAATGCACTAGACCCTGCACTTAGCAACGCACTGGATCCTGCGCTTAGCAACGCACTGGATCCTGCGCTTAGCAACACACTGGATCCTGCGCTTAGCAACGCACTGGGCTCTGCACTTAGCAACGCATTGGACCCTTCACATAGAAACGCACTGGACCCTTCACTTAGCAACGCAATGGACTCTGCACTTGGCAACACACTAGACCCTGCACTTAGCAACGCACTAGACCATGCGCTTAGCAACACACTGGATCCTGCGCTTAGCAACGCACTGGGCTCTGCACTTAGCAACGCATTGGACCCTTCACATAGAAACGCACTGGACCCTTCACTTAGCAACGCAATGGACTCTGCACTTGGCAACACACTAGACCCTGCACTTAGCAACGCACTAGACCCTGCACTTAGCAACGCACTGGACCCTGCACTTAGCAACGCACTGGAACCTGCGCTTAGCAACACACTGGACCCTGCACTTAGCAACGCACTGGACCCTGCACTTAGCCACGCACTGGATCCTGCGCTTAGCAACGCACAGGGCTCTGCACTAAGCAACGCACTGGATCCTTCACTTAGCAACGCACTGGGCCCTTCACTTAGCAACGCACTGGGCCCTTCACTTAGCAATGCATTGGACCCTTCACTTAGCAACACACTGGACTCTTCACTTAGCAACGCACTGGACTCTTTACTTAGCAACGCACTGGACTCTTCACTTAGCAACGCACTGGACTCTGCACTTAGCAACACACTAGACCCTGCACTTAGCAACGCACTAGACCCTGCACTTAGCAACGCACTGGACCCTTCACGTACAAACGCACTGGACCCTTCACGTAGAAACGCACTGGACTCTGCACTTAGCAACCCACTAGACCCTGCACTTAGCAACACACTAGACCCTGCACTTAGCAAAGCACTAGACCCTGCACTTAGCAACACACTGGACCCTGCACTTAGCAACGCACTGGATCATGCGCTTAGCAACGCACTGGATCCTGCGCTTAGCAACGCACTGGGCTCTGCACTTAGCAACGCATTGGACCCTTCAACTCGAAAGGCTCTGCACTTAGCAACGCATTGGACCCTTCACATAGAAACGCACTGGACCCTTCACTTAGCAACGCAATGGACTCTGCACTTGGCAACACACTAGACCCTGCACTTAGCAACGCACTAGACCCTGCACTTAGCAACGCACTGGACCCTGCACTTAGCAACACACTGGAACCTGCGCTTAGCAACACACTGGACCCTGCACTTAGCAACGCACTGGACCCTGCACTTAGCCACGCACTGGATCCTGCGCTTAGCAACGCACTGGATCCAGCTCTTAGCAACGCAGTGGATCCTGCGCTTAGCAACGCAGTGGATCCTGCACTTAGCAACGCACTGGACCCTGCACTTAGCAACGCCCTGGACCCTTCACTTAGCAATGCACTGAACTTTGCACTTCGCAACACACATGACCCTTCACTTAGCAACGCACTGAACTCTGCACTTAGCAACGCATTGGACCCTTCACATAGAAACGCACTGGACCCTTCACTTAGCAATGCACTGAACTTTGCACTTCGCAACACACATGACCCTTCACTTAGCAACGCACTGAACTCTGCACTTAGCAACGCATTGGACCCTTCACATAGAAACGCACTGGACCCTTCACTTAGCAATGCACTGAACTTTGCACTTCGCAACACACATGACCCTTCACTTAGCAACGCACTGAACTCTGCACTTAGCAACGCATTGGACCCTTCACATAGAAACGCACTGGACCCTTCACTTAGCAATGCACTGAACTTTGCACTTCGCAACACACATGACCCTTCACTTAGCAACGCACTGAACTCTGCACTTAGCAACGCATTGGACCCTTCACATAGAAACGCACTGGACCCTTCACTTAGCAATGCACTGAACTTTGCACTTCGCAACACACATGACCCTTCACTTAGCAACGCACTGAACTCTGCACTTAGCAACGCATTGGACCCTTCACATAGAAACGCACTGGACCCTTCACTTAGCAATGCACTGAACTTTGCACTTCGCAACACACATGACCCTTCACTTAGCAACGCACTGAACTCTGCACTTAGCAACGCATTGGACCCTTCACATAGAAACGCACTGGACCCTTCACTTAGCAATGCACTGAACTTTGCACTTCGCAACACACATGACCCTTCACTTAGCAACGCACTGAACTCTGCACTTAGCAACGCATTGGACCCTTCACATAGAAACGCACTGGACCCTTCACTTAGCAATGCACTGAACTTTGCACTTCGCAACACACATGACCCTTCACTTAGCAACGCACTGAACTCTGCACTTAGCAACGCATTGGACCCTTCACATAGAAACGCACTGGACCCTTCACTTAGCAATGCACTGAACTTTGCACTTCGCAACACACATGACCCTTCACTTAGCAACGCACTGAACTCTGCACTTAGCAACGCATTGGACCCTTCACATAGAAACGCACTGGACCCTTCACTTAGCAATGCACTGAACTTTGCACTTCGCAACACACATGACCCTTCACTTAGCAACGCACTGAACTCTGCACTTAGCAACGCATTGGACCCTTCACATAGAAACGCACTGGACCCTTCACTTAGCAATGCACTGAACTTTGCACTTCGCAACACACATGACCCTTCACTTAGCAACGCACTGAACTCTGCACTTAGCAACGCATTGGACCCTTCACATAGAAACGCACTGGACCCTTCACTTAGCAATGCACTGAACTTTGCACTTCGCAACACACATGACCCTTCACTTAGCAACGCACTGAACTCTGCACTTAGCAACGCATTGGACCCTTCACAAAGAAACGCACTGGACCCTTCACTTAGCAACGCACTGGATCCTGCGCTTAGCAATGCACTGGATCCTGCGCTTAGCAACGCACTGGGCTCTGCACTTAGCAACGCATTGGACCCTTCACATAGAAACGCACTGGACCCTTCACTTAGCAACGCACTGGACTCTGCACTTAGCAACACACTAGACCCTGCACTTAGCAACGCACTGGA
>NW_017308991.1:91704-111658 GCF_000935625.1 Nanorana parkeri
CTGGACCCTGCGCTTAGCAACGCGCTGGGGTCTTCACTTAGCAACGCATTGGACCCTTCACATAGAAACGCACTGGACCCTTCACTTAGCAATTTACTGGACTTTGCACTTCGCAACACACATGACCCTTCACTTAGCAACGCACTGAACTCTGCACTTAGCAACACGCTAGACCCTGCACTTAGCAACGCACTGGACCCTTCATGTAGAAATGCACTGGACCCTTCATGTAGAAACGCACTGGACCCTTCACTTAGCAACGCACTGGACTCTGCACTTAGCAACACACTAGACCCTGCACTTAGCAACGCACTAGACCCTGCACTTAGCAACGCACTGGACCCTGCACTTAGCAACGCACTGGACCCTGCACTTAGCAACGCACTGGACCCTGCACTTAGCAACGCACTGGATCCTGCGCTTAGCAACGCACTGGATCCTGCGCTTAGCAATGCACTGGATCCTGCGCTTAGCAACGCACTGGATCCTGCGCTTAGCAACGCACTGGGCTCTGCACTTAGCAACGCATTGGACCCTTCACATAGAAACGCACTGGACCCTTCACTTAGCAACGCACTGGACTCTGCACTTAGCAACACACTAGACCCTGCACTTAGCAACGCACTAGACCCTGCACTTAGCAACGCACTGGACCCTGCACTTAGCAACGCACTGGACCCTGCACTTAGCAACGCACTGGACCCTGCACTTAGCAACGCACTGGACCCTGCACTTAGCAACGCACTGGACCCTGCACTTAGCAACGCACTGGACCCTGCACTTAGCAACGCACTGGACCCTTCACTTAGCAACGCACTGGACTCTGCACTTAGCAACACACTAGACCCTGCACTTAGCAACGCACTGGACCCTGCACTTAGCAACGCACTGGACCCTGCACTTAGCAACGCACTGGACCCTGCACTTAGCAACGCACTGGACCCTGCACTTAGCAACGCACTGGACCCTGCACTTAGCAACGCACTGGACCCTGCACTTAGCAACGCACTGGACCCTGCACTTAGCAACGCACTGGACCCTGCACTTAGCAACGCACTGGACCCTGCACTTAGCAACGCACTGGACCCTGCACTTAGCAACGCACTGGACCCTGCACTTAGCAACGCACTGGACCCTGCACTTAGCAACGCACTGGACCCTGCACTTAGCAACGCACTGGACCCTGCACTTAGCAACGCACTGGACCCTGCACTTAGCAACGCACTGGACCCTGCACTTAGCAACGCACTGGACCCTGCACTTAGCAACGCACTGGACCCTGCACTTAGCAACGCACTGGACCCTGCGCTTAGCAACGCACTGGACCCTGCACTTAGCAACGCACTGGACCCTGCACTTAGCAACGCACTAGACCCTGCACTTAGCAACGCACTGGACCCTGCACTTAGCAACGCACTGGACCCTGCACTTAGCAACGCACTGGACCCTGCACTTAGCAACGCACTGGATCCTGCGCTTAGCAATGCACTGGATCCTGCGCTTAGCAGCGCACTGGATCCTGCGCTTGGCAACACACTGGGCTCTGCACTTAGCAACGCATTGGACCCTTCACATAGAAACGCACTGGACCCTTCACTTAGCAATTTACTGGACTTTGCACTTCGCAACACACATGACCCTTCACTTAGCAACGCACTGAACTCTGCACTTAGCAACACACTAGACCCTGCACTTAGCAACACACTGGACCCTTCACTTAGCAACGCACTGGACTCTGCACTTAGCAACACACTAGACCCTGCACTTAGCAACGCACTGGACCCTGTGCTTAGCAACGCACTGGACCCTGCACTTAGCAACGCACTGGACCCTGCACTTAGCAACGCACTGGACCCTGCACTTAGCAACGCACTGGATCCTGCGCTTAGCAATGCACTGGATCCTGCACTTAGCAGCGCACTGGATCCTGCGCTTAGCAACGCACTGGGCTCTGCACTTAGCAATGCACTGGACCCTGCGCTTAGCAACACACTGGACCCTGCACTTAGCAACACACTGGACCCTTCACTTAGCAACGCACTGGACTCTGCACTTAGCAACACACTAGACCCTGCACTTAGCAACGCACTAGACCCTGCACTTAGCAACGCACTGGACCCTGCACTTAGCAACGCACTGGACCCTGCACTTAGCAACGCACTGGACCCTTCACTTAGCAACGCACTGGACCCTGCACTTAGCAACACACTAGACCCTGCACTTAGCAACGCACTAGACCCTGCACTTAGCAACGCACTGGACCCTGCACTTAGCAACGCACTGGACCCTGCACTTAGCAATGCACTGAACTTTGCACTTCGCAACACACATGACCCTTCACTTAGCAACGCACTGAACTCTGCACTTAGCAACGCATTGGACCCTTCACAAAGAAACGCACTGGACCCTTCACTTAGCAACGCACTGGATCCTGCGCTTAGCAATGCACTGGATCCTGCGCTTAGCAACGCACTGGGCTCTGCACTTAGCAACGCATTGGACCCTTCACATAGAAACGCACTGGACCCTTCACTTAGCAACGCACTGGACTCTGCACTTAGCAACACACTAGACCCTGCACTTAGCAACGCACTAGACCCTGCACTTAGCAACGCACTGGACCCTGCACTTAGCAACGCACTGGACCCTGCACTTAGCAACGCACTGGATCCTGCGCTTAGCAATGCACTGGATCCTGCGCTTAGCAGCGCACTGGATCCTGCGCTTGGCAACACACTGGGCTCTGCACTTAGCAACGCATTGGACCCTTCACATAGAAACGCACTGGACCCTTCACTTAGCAATTTACTGGACTTTGCACTTCGCAACACACATGACCCTTCACTTAGCAACGCACTGAACTCTGCACTTAGCAACACACTAGACCCTGCACTTAGCAACACACTGGACCCTTCACTTAGCAACGCACTGAACTCTGCACTTAGCAACACACTAGACCCTGCACTTAGCAACGCACTGGACCCTGTGCTTAGCAACGCACTGGACCCTGCACTTAGCAACGCACTGGACCCTGCACTTAGCAACGCACTGGACCCTGCACTTAGCAACGCACTGGATCCTGCGCTTAGCAATGCACTGGATCCTGCACTTAGCAGCGCACTGGATCCTGCGCTTAGCAACGCACTGGGCTCTGCACTTAGCAATGCACTGGACCCTGCGCTTAGCAACACACTGGACCCTGCACTTAGCAACACACTGGACCCTTCACTTAGCAACGCACTGGACTCTGCACTTAGCAACACACTAGACCCTGCACTTAGCAACGCACTAGACCCTGCACTTAGCAACGCACTGGACCCTGCACTTAGCAACGCACTGGACCCTGCACTTATCACCGCACTGGACTCTTCAATAAGCAACGCACTGGACCCTTCACTTAGCAACGCACTGGACTTTGCACTTCGCAGCACACATGACCCTTCACTTAGCAACGCACTGAACTCTGCACTTAGCAACACACTAGACCCTGCACTTAGCAACGCACTGGACCCTTCATGTAGAAACGCACTGGACCCTTCACATAGAAACGCACTGAACTCTGCACTTAGCAACACACTAGACCCTGCACTTAGCAACGCACTGGACCCTTCACGTAGAAACGCACTGGACCCTTCACGTAGAAACACACTGGACTCTGCACTTAGCAACACACTAGACCTTGCACTTAGCAACACACTAGACCCTGCAATGCACTAGACCCTGCACTTAGCAACGCACTGGATCCTGCGCTTAGCAACGCACTGGATCCTGCGCTTAGCAACACACTGGATCCTGCGCTTAGCAACGCACTGGGCTCTGCACTTAGCAACGCATTGGACCCTTCACATAGAAACGCACTGGACACTCCGCTTAGCAACGCACTGGACCCTTCACTAAGCAACGCATTGGACTCTGCACCTAGCAACACACTAGACCCTGCACTTAGCAACGCACTAGACCCTGCACTTAGCAACACACTGGACACTCCGCTTAGCAACGCACTGGACCCTTCACTTAGCAACGCACTGGACTTTGCACTTCGCAACACACATGACTCTGCACTTAGCAACGCACTGGATCCTGCACTTAGCAATGCACTGGATCCTGCACTTAGCAACACACTGGACTGCAATATTTAATTCAGCAGTGGGATATAGAAATGGATTATGGATTATAATAGGGAACATTACAGCGTAATGTTCTCTATTATAATCTATTTCTCTAAAAGAAAACAGCACACTGCATCGGGCCCGACTGCCTCCTCGCCTGGCTGTCATCGTTGGCCGATACTCACGTAGCCCCTTACAAAAGTATCAGCCGTACCCCCCTGACGGCGGCCCTGGGGGCATGTACAAATTAATACAACAAACGGCGAAAGCGCACTCACTGCTGGGTAAAAACCTTTAAAAGAGATAAATACGTGTGCAAGGGGGTTCATGCATGTACAACCCAGAGGCCCATGGTGCAGCAACTTGGCCCCTCTCCCGCTCTGCCTCTTCTTAAGTGCGGGGGCCCGTCTGCCACTTTTGCCATCCATGTAACAGTAGTGTGAATGGTCGGGAGATGTGAGGACTCCTAGTAAGTCCATGAAAGGGACGACTGGCTAGGGGATGGTGCTCTCCTCCCACTGGGCTCCCTACATAGTTCTGGCCTTACTCCTCTCTATGTTTGGTACATAGGCACTCTCGCCCACTGTAGACCGCCGCTGGCTGTCCATGCTTCTGGGTTGTGAGCTGTGGGAGGATAGTGGGAGGGGCCAGACAGTGTCAAAGTCAGTGTTCTATAATTTTTCTCGATCCTATACATTTTCTCCACTGTGTCACTTCCAGTGGGGCCGAGTCATCCGATTCAGCTGTTTTCATGACCCCCTTTCTTCATGACATGCACACCTGGAAGTGAAGCGGTAGAGAAATTTATCGGTTGAGGAAAATTATAGCACACTGGTAGTGGTGGGATGCCTCGTCAGTGCTGTGCGTGTGTACGACTGCTGCGACCCTGGTAGTTCTGCCAATAACTCCAAGCTGTAGAGGGACTACAAATCTCAGCGCATTATACAGCAATGTAGAATAATATCACTAGCTATAGAGGACTATAAATCTCAGAAATACATTGCACAGCATTGCAGAATGGCACTGGCTATAGAGAACTACAATTTCAAGCAATACATTACACAAAAATGCAGAATACCATCAGCTATGGAGGACTATAAATCCCAGCAATAATGACTGCCAACAGTTATAGAGAACTACAATTCCCAGCAGTACCATTACACAGCAATGCAGAACAGCATCAGCTATAGAGAACTACAAATCCCAGCAATACATATTACAGCAATGCATAATAATATGAAGCTACATACTCTGTTGCTCTTGGTTCGCCGCCCGATGTCTCCAGGGTCTCAGGAGGGTTATGCGGGCTCTCACCAGGGGTCCAGAGAGTTTCACGGGTGCGTGTAGGTGCAGCAGAGGCTGCTCCCTAATTAGGCTCTCAGATGGCCAATGCGGACTGTCAGGTGGTCAGTGCGGGCTCTCTGCTGGTCAGTGCGGCATCTGTGGTGGCCAGTGGGGGCTCCCTAATAATTAGTGGTGGCTCCATGGTAGCTCCCAGGTTGGTAGTGGGGACTCCACTGTGGCCATTGGGGGCTCCCTGGTGGTTAGTGGGGGGTTCCCTGGTGTAGGGTAACCATTTATCTAGAGCTGCAGCTAATGATTATTTTCAAAATCGATTAGTTAGCTGATTATTGAGTTCAATTAACCGGACCACTGCACCGGGGGCCGGAGTCTTCTTTTAGCAGGGGCCAGTGACGGGCCCCCTGACTGTTTTTTAAAGGCAGCTGAGAGGCCCGGGGGGCAATTGCCACCCTGCCCCGGCCCAGTCCGCCCCTGCCAGCACCCATCATGTATTGGGATTCCGGTCTGGAGGGCTTTGGGAAATAGACTGTTCATGGACATTCCTGGCTTTACCCATTGCTTGCACCCCCGATGAACCCGGCCTTAAACAGGCTATTTACATATCAGCAAACCAGCTTCTTTATCTTCTGTTGGAGCCCAATTAGGTCACTGTTTGCCTGATGAAGGGACCTCTCACGGTTCCTTGATGTTTGCTGTCTAGTGTCACCATGTATGTTTAACGTCTAAATAAAGTGGTTCGACTCATTGGACCTTGGTGTGCTGGTGACTACTTTTACTCTTGGATGTATGCAGCACCATCCCCAGGTCATACCAGCACCAATCATATATTGGGATTCCGGTTTGGAGTGCAGTGTGATAAGGCTTTACCCAGACACATGTCTGAAGGTTAGTGACTGTCATGTTAAATCATAGAGATGCATGCTGGGAGATCTGAGAAGACCTTCTCATTTTATTGCAGGAACTCTTTTGCTTCCTGCTTCTGCACTTTGGATAAGGTTTCTGCCACTTTATCTTCTGACACTGTAACATACTTACGTGACAGGTTCCCAGAGCGGCGTCCGGCGCCCCCCACTCCCTCGGCGTCACTCCGCTCCTCCCTAGCTGTCACAATAAAGCCAGGAGATTTGAAATGCTCGGCATCCTAGTAAACATAAGATGCTGAGTATTTCCCCGCCAGTTAACCAGTCTCCATCCTGACCTGAACTTATTATTATTACTATTATTATTATACAGGATTTATATAGCGCCAACAGTTTGCACAGCGCTTTACAATATAAGGAGCACATTACAATCACAATACAATTCAAGACAAGATGGTAAGGAGGGCCCTGCCAGTGAGGGCTTACAATCTACAAGGGAGGGGCAAGTGATACATTAGGAGGTAGTTGTGTGGGGATAAATTGTTTGAGAAAGTGATAGTTCAGTGGTTAGGTTGAGGTGGGATGGGGTTCCGTGAAGAGATGAGTCTTAAGGGATTGCCTAAACGCAGTCAGAGTGGGAGATAGTCGGACAGGTTGGGGTAAAGAGTTCCATAGGATGGGCGAGACTCTAGTGAAGTCCTTGAGGCGAGCATGGGAGGAGCTGACGAGGGAGCTGGAAAACAGAAGGTCATTTGAAGAGCGGAAGGGATGGTTAGGGTGATACTTTGAGACCAGGATTGAGTTACAAAGAATCATTAACAATATTGCTATTGTGCTGGAGTGTGTTTTAGAAAGGACTCAGATATATGTACTAAATAAATATTTATTTATTTGTTTGATTTGTTTGGGGGACGGAGAGATACATATAGATTGACACGGAGGAGGAAAGAAATACTGTTTTGTTTCACCACGGCTCAAAAGGATTACTACACCAATTGATGTGATTTTTCTAAATCACTGTGAAGCTGCACTGGACTCCTTATGCGTCTCGGGTTCCGCCGTGTGACACTCTATAGAGCTGATGAGGGAATCCCCATCACCCTGAGAGTAAGACCTCTCCAAGATCATGCAATCTCGGGACGCATAGTCGAATAGAAAGAAAGACAGATTATTGCTGAAAATCGATAGATACAAACAAACAAGACAAACATATCCCCCTGAAGAAGCCGTTGTGGGCGTAACACGTAGGGGACTCACCTAATAACGATATACTTGTTAAGAACTATATGGAATATGTAAAAGCTATATGAATGTACAATTTTGTAATATGGATTATAAGTATATGAATCAGCAATAGCCGTTAGAGACAGCATTCTGACATTTGGAGAACCACATGAATGTCACTATAATTGGATTGTTTTATATTGAACTATGGTATTTTTTTTATAATAAATCAAACAAATAAATAAATATTTATTTAGTACATATATCTGAGTCCTTTCTAAAACACACTCCAGCACAATAGCAATATTGTTAATGATTCTTTGTAACTCAATAATTGGGAGGTGTGGACTCAGGTCACCTTGGCTGAGGTCGGGAAGTGCTAGTACTGTATTTACAGAGACCAGGATTGAGATATAGCCAGGGGCAGAGTTGTGGATGGCTTTGTACGTGGTTGTTAATATTTTAAATGTTATGTTAGGTGAATGGGTCTAGCAGCTGCATTCATGATAGACTGAAGGGGATAGCCTGTGTAGAGGTAGGCCAATGAGGAGGGAGTTGCAATAGCCAAGACGAGATATAACAAGTGAATGGATGAGTCATTTTGCGTCTTCATTAGTGAGGAAGGGGCGTATTTTGGAGATGTTATGAAGGTGAAGGCGGCAGGATTTGGATAGTGATTGGATGTGGGGAAGAAAGGTGAGGTCCGAGTCAAGGATAACACCTAGCACCTTGACATAGGGGGAGGGTTGGATAGTTGTGTTAACCATCGCAAGGGAAAAGTTGGGGGAAGGTGCACAGACGGGAGGAAATATCATGAGCTCAGTTTTTGAAAGGTTGAGTTTTAAGAAGTGTTGTGACATCCAGACTGATTTGTCAGTTAGTAGATTAGTGACACGCAAGGACACTGAGGGTGCAAGTTGTGGAGTAGAAAGAAACATTTGAGTGTCATCAGCATAGAGATGGTATTGGAAGCCATGTGAGGTTATTAACTCACCAAGGGAAGAGGTGTAGATAGAGAAGAGAAGGGGTCCAAGGACAGAGCCTTGGGGGAAGGTAGGAGGAGAACCATTAGAGAAAGCAGAGTCTTGTAGGCCAAGCGAGTGGAGTTTTTTGAGGAGCAGGTGGTCAACAGTGTCAAAAGCAGCAGACAGGTCTAATAGCAAGAGTAAGGAATAGTGGCCATTGTTTTTAGCTGTTAGTGAGTCATTAGTAAGTTTTAGGAGGGCAGTTTCAGTGGAATGTAGGGGGCGAAAGCTGAACTGCAAGGGAACGAGAAGGTTTTTATCAGCGAGGTGGTGGCTCAGGCGGCTGTAGATAAGGCATTCTATGAGTTTGGAGGTGAATGGGAGTAAGGAGATTGGTCTGAGATTGTTGAGGTCGGTAGGGTCCATTGAGGTGTTTTGGGTATTGGGTTGACCAGGGCATGCTTTAGAGGGGAGGGAAAGATGCCAGTAGAGAGTGAGAGATTGAAAATGTGCGTAAGAGAGTGTATGTTAGGATTGTGGTGTGGGCCCGAGATGACGAGGAGGACCTCCCTTGCAACCCCGTCTGATGACCACTGGGTTTTAGAACAGTAGGTTTCAGGCAGGGGATGCACGAGTGTCAGATGCGGAACTGTAGGTCATGAGGTCTACTTGGTGACCTAGCAGAATATCCGCCGTGCGTGAAGGGTAAAGGCAGAAGGGAGCGTGAGAGACTAGCCGGGTCAGTAACGTGCAGGCAAGACGGTACAAGGGGTTAATCCTGAGAGAAATCCAGAGACAAGCCAGTTCGGTAACAAGTGAGCAGCGGAGTACAAGGATAAGCCAGAGAGAGGTCCAGAGACAAGCCGGGTCGATAACAAGTAAGCCAAGGAAACAAGAACAAGCACAAAGGGCAAGGAACAGGAGCAAGGCAGGGCAGTAGACCAGGGACAGGAACAAGCACAAAGGAACATCCAGTGCTGGCTGAAGATCACCCAGCACTGAATGAGCGTCCTGCAGCACCTTATATAGGCTGAGGACGAGCTACTGCGCATGTGCCGGCGTGATTACGTCACCACGCCGCACAAACGTGATGACGTCATGCCGCGCGGGGACGCAACCCGCCGATCTTCTGCCGTCTGCGCCTGCGCGGCCGGGACGTGCCGCTGGATAGCGTCTCCGTCTATGTCCCCGCAGAGGGACACGGCATCTTCCCCGAACAGGTACCTGACAGTGTAGGATAGAGTAAGAGGGTGACCGAAGTAGTGGTGAGGGAACAGGGTCCAGGGGGCAAGTGGTGAGGTGGGTGTCACAGAGAAGCGTTGCAACCTCCTGTGTGGTGACAGGGTCAAAAGAGGAAAGTAACAAGTGTGATGGTGGGTCTGGTACATGAATAGGGGAAGGTGAATGCACAGTGGCGATCTTATCCAGAATTGTATCTTTTTTGTTTTTTAAATGGATGGCAATGTCCCTTTGCAGTGAATGAATTAGTGGGTGATGGCGGTGGAGGACATAGTAGAAAGTTAAAAGTAGAAAAGAGTTGACGAGGTTTGGATGAGAGTGTTAATGAGAGTGACAAAATAAGTCTGTTTGGCAGCACGGAGGAAGGAAGTATATTTTAGGAGGGCATCTTTATTCAGGGTGAAGTCTCGCAGAGACATAGTTTTTCGCAACAGTCGGTAAAGCACGATGCTATGTCTTTTTAGATGTCTGGTCTCTTTTGTTTGCCACAGTTGTAGTGGACGTGGTCTGAATCTGCATGTAGTGAGGGGAGCCAAAGTATCTAGAGAGGATGAAAGTGAGCTGTTAATAGCCAGGTAAGGCGTGAGATTTTGTCATAGAGGTAGTCAGTAGCAGAGAAGAGAAGGGTCGAGGTGGCGAAGGTTTCTCCGGGTGACAGTGTGCCGTGTAGGTGGATTCAGGGTTGGGGACAGAGTGAGTGTGAAACTAACAAGGTTGTGGTCTGAGAGTGGGAAAGGGGTGTTGGAGAGGTTGCAAGGAGTGCATAGGTGAGAGAAAACAAGATGTAGTATGTTACCATCAGAGTGAGCAGGAGTGTCTGACCATTGTGTTAGATCAAAAGAAGAGGTTAGGTTAAGAAATTGAGTGGAAGCCGGGCTGTTAATGTTATTAGCAATGTTAAAGTCACCAAGGATGATAGTGGGTATTTCTGAGGAGAGAAAGTAAGGTAGCCAGGCAGAGAAGTCATCCAGAAAGCGAGATACTGGTCCAGGTAGCCGGTATATAACAGCGGTGATCCTCAGTGAAAATGGAGAGAATAGGCGAATACAGTGGGTTTCAAAAGAGGAGAGGGATAGAGATGGAGGTGAAGGCAGAACTTGAAAAGTGCATTGCGGGGAACTTTCCGCACTGCTCTATCTTCTCCTCGCTGACTCTGCTGCTGCCTGTTAGGGTAACAGGCAATCCCATTGCTCTCCTCAGATACAATCCACTGCATAAGTGGAGTTCTCAGTGTCGACAGATCACCGGCCCAAGTGGCTCCGTCGGCTGACGAAGGGAAGGGGGGAGGAGTCCGGTGACGTCAAAGGTTTGATTTGAGTCACATGATAAATCAGTTCTTAGACTTGCTGAGCTATTGCAAATCCTGGTTTCAACATCCTGGGCTTTTTGCATATGCTCACAAAGCACAGGCATGATCCCTGCAATTAGGTCCTGCATCTGGGAGACATATTCACTCACACTCCTGTGTGGTGTTGCTTCTGCTTCCTTTTTCGCAATATCCAGTAGGCCACAATAACAATGAAATCATCCTTTTTGCTCATGTTTGGTCTTTAAAAAAAAAAAACTATTGAAAGTGTTTAATTAGCAATTTGATAAGTGCAAAACAAAACCTGTTGATCCTGTAAAACACCCACTGAGCTCATATCTTCATGTGCTCTCTGAATTGTTGCACTGAATTCTTTAAGCAGGGTTATCAACTCTACCCAGTTCACCTTCCCCATCCTATGCAGACGAGGAGGGGTTTTAAGTCCAAACCAGGAGCGAGTAACCTTCGGTTGACAAGGCTACTCCCTCCATAGAGCTCTATACAGCTATTTCCTAGATACATTTAAGCAATACAATTTTAAACAATTTAAATGGTGTGTCAAAATATTAATTAATATCACTTACTTGATGTTATCTAAGCAGCCTGTGTCAGGTTTCAGTATAGCAGTATGGTGAAACATTTTAAAAAGAGCAATCCCAAGAAATATTACATTAAGCTGAAAAAAAAGAAAACATTTATATGTTGTTAAAGTCAGAAATTGTTCATTCATAGTTAACCCAATGTTTTCTAACTATTATTCTTCATTAAAGCAAATATTGTAATCATTATGCAAAAATATATGGTTTTCACCAAACACTAACCTTATAACTAATCCAAATGGTTCCCTGAGCCATTCTAAACTTGCAAGTACTATACTGGAGTACTCTTCATCGCCTCCCTGCTTGAAAATACCAGTGTCCTTATGCTGTTATGTTAAATTAGGCATTCCTCTGGGCATACATTTATCTACACCACTATATATTAAAAATGCTTCACAAAGTATTCAGAATTCATGTATTTCATTTGGTTATCCTAAAAAAGTTCAAACCAGTATAATTGTATAAAAAAGGGGCAGAAAAGGCAATTGTATAGAGAAGCATAGTTTTAGTGCAATCATAGTGTCCAAGAACCAGTGGCGTAACAACCGGGGGGCAGCCGGTGCAGCTGCCCCAGGTGCAGAGATGGGGTGAGCGCCGGCGAGCCCCAGGTGCAGAGATGGGGGGGAGCGCCGGCGAATGAAAAATTTACAGGCAATGATGAGGCTGCCCTGAGGGCATCTGGCGTGAGGGCCCAGCGAGCGGCAGCCTCACATTGCAGAGAGAGAGAGAGACCGCGGCCTCTGTGACAAGGTGAGTGATTCGTGTTTTTTTTTAGAAATTCTTTTATTTAGCAAGTTTTTCAGAATTACAAGTATTGGTACTGAACATGGGGCAATAGACCCCTGGTCGATAGGTAGTGGACGCAGCCACCGTATAAAACCATCAGACATACAATAACAGTGATACAACCCCACGGTAGTTACAAAAGTAAGGCCACCCCTGCTAGCACACTCGCCTGTGGGCTAGTAAGAACATGGTCCACTGGGGTGAAGGGTCTTGTGTAATTCCCCACCATGCGCCAAGGTACCTGGAGAGTCCTTGGAAGGAAGGGGGACTAATAGTCTCAATAGGTGTAGACCCCCCTATCTCCAGTGCGCCCTCCATTCCCCTGTGGTATCAGTGTGGGAGTTGGACAGTCTGAGTCCCACTGGCGGTCCGCCACAGGAGCCGGTATGTAAAAACATTTTATGAGTGGGGTCGTAAAGAGTTTTCAAAAGGAGAGGAGACGAAGACAAGAAAAGATAAAGCAAAAAAGAAGGGGAGGGGGAGGACCCATGGGGAGAAAAAGAGTACAGGAATGGGAGGGGGGATGGGGAGGATTAGCGGGGATCTCAGTCATTCATTGGTATCAAGCTAAGAGGTCTAAATATTCCTGTGTAGAGGTAAATTCATCCCACCAAAACCATGTAGTGCCAAACTGGGCTCCAGTTCCCTTAATGGAGCTGGTAAGGTCTTCCATATGTCGAATATCTCTTATCCTGCTGAACCACATCTGTATTGTTGGTGGGGAAGCCTGTTTCCACATGGCTGGTATGCAATTAATGAGATGAATTATAACCAATTTTTTATAACCCTTCAGTGAGTGAGTGTTGTGGTGCAGAAGGAAGAAGGAGGGTGTCAGGGGGATCTGTGCGTCAGAGAGTTTTTGAGTAACAGTATGTACTTGAGCCCAGAATGATTGTAAAGATGGACAGGACCAGAAAACATGTAGCATGCCAGCCGGGGAGGAGCCGCATCTCCAGCAACAGCCATTTGTTTCGGGAAAAATCGTCTGCAACTTCTTGGGGGTGCGGTACCATCTAGTAAGGATTTTGTATCCCATTTCCTGGTACGACTTCAAGGACAGCGCTAATATCCTAGTTCTCTCGGAAGGTGAAAAAGAAATCCCAATTTCACGTTCCCAACCCTCTATATGCGGCAGAGACGAGTCAAAGTCAGGGGTGAGCAATAACTGGTAGCATAGCGAGAGAGGTTTAGACAGTGGGCCAGAGACTATGCATTCCTTCTCAAAACTCGTGGGAGGTCTGGACAGGACCGTCGGTAGTGGCAGGGATGCCAGAAAGTGTGTCAGCTGGCGGTGGCGCCAGAATCCCAGCACGGATAACTCCGGGTCCGTGGCCAGCCCCGAGAGAGAGGGCCAATCATTGCCCCGAAGAAAATGCATAGCCCTGCAGTAATCATTATCATGTAATCGTAGAAACCCAGGGTCCTGTAGGCCCGGGGCAAAATCTGGAGACCCTACCACTGGAAGGAGCGGAGAGGGCGAGGGAGAGATCTGTCTAGAGTCAAATATTGACCGTGCTATTTTCCAGGTTTGGCCCACCATCGGGTGTTTGCGGACCGAGGGAGGTATGCTTGGGCACCAGGGAAGTGTTTTGAGGGGAATGGGAGAAGCACATTGTTCAAGAGCGATCCAAGGTTTCTGGTCCTTGTGGCGACACCAGTCTAAGATGCGTGCTAGATGAGCAGCCAGATAGTAATAATGTACATCCGGAACCGCCAGACCCCCATATCTCTTGGGTAGGCGAAGGACAGAGTGCCGTGGTTTTTTTTTTCACGGCCTCCCCCATGCTGCTTCCTCCAGCTGTGTAAACTGACACCAGCCAGGAGGACAGTGTCAGACGGCTGAGGAGATGTGCCATTCCAGAACACAGAATAGATAGCTGAACTTGAAAGTTTCAAGTTCAACTATCCTGTGTTCTATAACAAAAACACCATTTAGTTCATACACGCAGGAGGTATCAACTGAAGAGGATACTTAAGGACCGGGACCAAACGGCTTAGTGATTTTAATATGAAAATTTAAATTGAAAAAATCAAACATCAAAAAAAGTGGAACATCATATTCCATTTTCCCATTAAAAACCTTTGACAATGTTGTCCAAAACCATTCACACTCCCACTCATACATATGGGCCCCACACACTTGCTAAATAATGGAAAATCACTGTTGCTGGATCTATCACTGACTCTGTGGAGGTAATGGAGGGTTTAGAGGGTTAATGAGGACAGCAGAAAGTTCACGGACACCAATCTTGGTCTGATTTAACCTAAAATGTCCTTCCTTAGACCAGGGATGTCCAGCTGTGGTGGAACTACGAATCCTATGAAGCATCTCTCTCCGGGAGTCATGTCTGTGGCTGTGAGAATCTTGCAAAGCCTCATGGGATTCATAGTTTCACCACAGCTGGAGGGCCGCAGTTTGGACATCCCTGCCTTAGACAAATTGAAATTCCAAACTTAGTTGTACTGATTCCCTTCCTCCAGGTAGAGTATAGTACATTCAGAAGTCCTAAGCAATAGCCACCAGTGTTGGAGTGGGAGTAATGACACTCTGAGGAGACCAACACTGGTGGATATCGTTGAGGAAGTTTGGATGCAAGGGAATTGCACATGACTGTTATATACACAGACGACCGGATACAAAATCGTGAGTAAGATCTAGCAGTGATTTGTGCCGTGCTCACTCCAGAAATTATACAAGTGATGTAGCTGGTTTCATCAAATGCCGTGTGTTTATATAGATATAGTCCAGTCATCAAATATAGGATCAGGACTGATCTGAATGTAAATTACAGCCACCTCTGGAGTGGTATCAAACGTTACGGCAGTGTAGACGGCTACTGAATTCACATACATTCCCCAAGGACTCTCCTGTATATAGTGTATATACCATCCAAGTACCAAGTGCCGGTGTACTATACTCTATCTGTAAGGTGGGAATTGGAGGAAGGGGATCAGTACAACTCTGGAATTTCCCCGCTGCCATCCTATACATCTGCCCCACTGCCATCCTATACATTGCATTATAGTATAATCTATTGCTGGGATTACTAGTCCTCTGTAGCTTGTGGTATTCTGCATTGCCGTATAATGTTTTGCTGGGATATGAAATCCTCTCTAGCTGGTGGTATTCTGCATAACTGTATAATATATAGCTGAGATTTGAAGTCCCTCAGTGGCAGATCTACCAGGTTGCAGTGGTTGCAGCTGTAACAGGGCCCTGGCGCTCCACCACTGTCCTAAAACCACTAGTATGTATTATTTTAGAAAAACTGTCACATGGCACTTAAAAAAAGTATTGGTTATTGGTATCAGCGGGTACTTGAGGAAAAGTATCAGTACTCGCACTCGGTCTGAAAAAAATAGTATTGCTTGTATCTGGGTTGGGAAGTGGGGGGGTGTGCAGGTGATGGAGGCGGGAGGGTTGTGGTGGCCCACCACCAAAATCTTGCCCATGGTCCAATTAATATTAAAGATGGCCCCAGGAATTGTATTACTAGTACTTTCAGGAGGACAGTAATTAATACAGCCTCATATCATACAGGGAACTACATTGTCCCTGTACAGCCCCCCCATAGCTCTGTTCCGTGGTGATATTTGGGGGGTGTACAGGGACAATGAGGGCATGCTAGGACTTGTAGTTCAATTACGACAAGTCCAAGCATGCATTGTACCTGTACACCCCCACATATCACAGGGGGGGAGGTCGCAAAATTATGTTCTGCCCCGGACACCCGTTACTCTGGTTTCTGGTGACGCCACTGCTAAGAACTATTGCTTTGCTTAATCAGGGGCATAGATAAGGGGTGGGGGGATAGGGGTGTCCTGGCAGTGGTGTAGCGAGCAGGTGCTCCCGGGCGCTGGCCTGAAGAAAATCCAGATATCTTGCTGGATAAAACATCGGTGACTGCTGCAGAAGAGCTGAATGTTTTACACTGAGGCCAATGTTTCATTAAACAGGACATCCCCGACATCTATTGCATTCCTAAGTGCGGGCTCTGCAGGAGGCAGGGGGTCTTTCCAGTGACCAGGATCAGAAGGCTGCACGGGGACAGAGTGGGCAATCAGGTAGCAGGGGCTGGGGGGGAGGGCTTGTATTATCTGTGAGTATACTTCTGTATTTAGTCCTAAGTCCACTGTGTTGCAAAGTTCTGAGTCCATTGCATTCCTAAGAGCCAGTTCACACTACAAAGGCTGCGTTCCAGAGCGTTTGGCCTCTGGAACACACTGGAACGCAAGCCGGCTGGCTCCCTGCGTTCAGGGGCGGGAAGGGGCGTGGTAGTAAATTGAAGTAAATGGCACCGCAGCCATGCCCCCCTTCCGCAGTGCGACCACCCGCACCTAGAATGCAGGCACATTAGTGCCTGCATTCCAGTCTAGTGCAATCTGCAAAAATGCTGCAAGCACTATTTTTGCAGATCGCACTGGACCGAAACGCAGGCACTGATGTGCCTGCGTTCCGAGTGTAGGCAATCGCACTGTGGGCGGGGGGCGTGGCTGCGGTGCCATGCCCCCACCCACCCCTAAACGCAGGGAGCCGTTCCAGTGCATTCCAAAGGCCTAACGCTCTGTGATGTGAATCGGCCCTAAGTCCAGAGGCAATTGTGTTCCTATGTCCAGGGTCCACTGCGCTCCTATGTCCAGGGTCCGGTACGCTCCTATGTCCAGAGTCCAGTGCGCTCCTATGTCCAGAGTCTGTACTGGAGGGCAGGCTGATAAAGAGAACCTGTCACCTCCGAATGCTATTACACAGGGGCTTGTTAGGCCCTGTGTGATAGCAATAAAGTTAAGTGGAAAAAAAAGTAAAAAATAATGAAAGCAATTAAAATAAAAAATCCAAATCTGGTAAAAAGTAAAAAAATAAAATAAATAAACTGAAATTGTTAGTAATAATAATCTGCAGAGCCCAACTTGAGACCCCACCAGGCCACCTGAGCCTCCACAGGCCACCTGAGACACCCACAGCCCACCTGAAACTCCGCACAGCCCATCTGAGACCTCCACAGCCTACCTGACACTCCGCACAGCCCACCTGAGACCCCCACAGGCTATCTGAGAACCCACCTGAAACTCAGCACAGGCCACCTGAGACCCCCACAGGCCACCTGAGACCCCGCACAGCCCACCTTAGACCTCAACAGTCCACCTGAGACACCCCAAAGCCCAAAACCCACCTGAAACTCCCCCACAGCCCACCTGAGGCTCTACACAGCCATCCTGAGACTCTGTACAGCTATCCTGAGACTCCGCACAGCTATCCTGAGACTACGCACAGCTATCCTGAGACCCCATGCAGCATTCCTGAGACCCCATGCAGCATTCCTGAGACTCCGCTCAGCCCACCTGAAACTCTGTACAGCTATCCTGAGACTCCGTACAGTGATCCTGAGACTCCACACAGCCCTCTCGAGACCCCAGAGACATCAGGTCACCACTCTGGACCAACACAGAGTATGTAGCTTTATATTATTCTGCATTGCTATATAATGTATTGCTCGGATTTGTAGTCCTCTATAGCTGGTGCTATTCTGCATTGCTGTATAATGTATTACTATGTGGTGGGCCTCCATTGTGGATCAGTGGCTTAAGACCCACTTCTGTGCTCCTTTCTTTTGGTGCGGCAGCACCCCTCCTGATCCACCACGGAGTGTAGGCTTGAAATCACTCAAGTCTCTCCTCCATGACAGTTTAGAAGGGGCACCGCCGGGAAAATAGAAGCAAGCCCAGAAATGGTTCCTAAATTAACAAAGCAGCACTGGAGAATGAGGCGCTAATGAAAGACGTGCCCACGAGCGCCTCATGACCTTTCTACGACTCTATGACAAGGTCCCATAATTGCATAAAGAATATCTAAGTTACCCAGGCCAGCAGTGTGTATAATAATGATATGTAATGACTGCATGGATGCTCACAATCACAATCTGTGTCCAGGTGTGAACTTTTACTCTCCCCCTGAGGGAAGACTGGGTGGTAAGCCCAGGCAGTTGTGACGTGCTTGCTGTCTGTGAGGTGGGTGGGAGGAGCTGCGGAGTGTAATGAGCTTCAGTTCCAATCCAAGGTATTCCAATCCAATCCAAATAATAACGATGGCAACAGCGAGGAGATGGCTGACTGTGTTTGAGCGCACTGTGCAGCTACAGCTATCTATAGCTAACAACAAGGTGGACTTGTTAAATGGAGTGCTCACTGCTTCATACACTGTGACAAGAGGGAAAAAAAAGGGTATTTTAGTTTTTGTTTTGGGTGGACACTGGAAGGCAGTCATTTGCTGTAAAGCATTTGTACCCTGTTGTGCTTTAGAACTATGCAGAATCTGTCAGCTTTGTTATAAAAAAATCCGTCATTGCTTCACTTTACTTAGCATCATTGTTCTTAAATAAGCCTGCCAGATTTGTATACAGAAATGTTGGTTAATACATGAAGGGCTTATGTAAATACAGTTGAGCAAAAAAGTATTTAGTCAGTCACCAATTGTGCAAGTTATCCCACTTAAAAAGATGAGAGAGTCCTGTAATTGGCATCATAGGTAGACCTCAACTATGAGAGACAAAATGAGAAAACAAATCCAGACAAATCACATTGGCTGATTTGGAACGAATTTATTTGCAAATTATGGTGGAAAATAAGTATTTGGTCAATATCAAAAGGTCATCTCAATACTTTGTTATATATCCTTTGTTGGCAAACGTGTCCTGTACGTCTTCACAAGGTTGGCACACACTGTTGCTGGTATGTTGGCCTATTCCTCCATGCAGATCTCCTCTAGAGCAGTGATGTTTTGGGGCTATCGCTGGACACGGACTTTCAACTCCCTCCGAAGGTTTTCTATGGGGTTGAGATCTGGAGACTGGCTAGGCCACTCCAGGACCTTGAAATGCTTCTTACAAAGCCACTCCTTCGTTGCCCGGGCGGTATGTTTGGGATCATTGTCATGTTGAAAGACCCAGCCACGTTTCATCTTCAATGCCCTTCAATGTCCAAACACGACGAGTTGTGTTTCTACCAAATAGTTCTATCCATTATAAAATGCAGGTCACCAGATGCCCATTTACTTTAATGACAGTCCATGGGGTGTACAGTATATTACCTGTTTTGTGTTGCTTTCTTTGGACCCAGCAGCTTCTATTGGGATGTGTTTGCATTGCAAGCTAAGCAGGTCATACCCAGCCTTTCATGGAGTTTTGCATTGGAACACATGCATTTGAGCGATGCTGCATTGAAATGCAAAAGACAGTGCTTGACAACAATACCCTGACCCCTATAAGTGGTTAGCAAGCAAAAATGCCCAGCATTATTGCCACATGTCCAATTAACCATTAACCACTTCAGTCCTACAGGTTTACCCCCGACTAGTCCATTTTTTGCTACTTAGCACTGTGCTACTTCAACTGACAATTACTCGCTCATAGAAGACTGTAACTAAATGAAATTTATAGGGCTGTGGAAATTAACGATTAATCCCTCGATTAATCGTTGATTTTTTTGATCGATCAAAATTATAAAAAAAATAAAGTCTTATAATTTACTTGCTGTGATTTGTTATATATTACTCTATAGCTGATGGTGT